>NW_021634681.1:0-228737 GCF_004799145.2 Neltuma alba
TTAGTTTATCTCTTGTTTCATTAATATCTATATTATATGAAAAAAGATAATAATAAACCATCAAATTAAATTCGCACATGTAATTGTGCATGACACTTATTTTTGCGATACAGATAAAAGGCCTACAACCTTAATTTCTGTGGTTGATGGAGGAATGTTCGTTTATGGAACGGTTCTTTGTTTCCTTACAGGTAGGAGAAGAAAGTCAGATAGGTCGACGACAAGAACAAATGTTAGCCGACAAAGATCATGAATGGAGAAAAGAGAAATTAAAAATTGATATTCTCAACAAATGTTTGACCCATGGAGGTAGATTTTTGGACTGGGAATCTTGTAGTGTCTAGGTGTTCCTCAGTATATATATGTATATTTATTTAATCATAATTGAGATAAGCCGGGAATATTAGATATTTATTTATTTTTTAAATGTTTATTCAATTACCACAGGATTATCATCTGCCTCCGTATATATTTTAATGCCTTACATACAAATTGAATTCCTTTTTCGCTTGGAAGATTAGCGTTGCTGACTCTGCTTATGGACGTAAACTCATTTTATGTGTATTACAAAATGATCGTATATTTATGGCATAAAAGAGTATATATAGCAAGTCTTATACTTTTTATTTGTACTTTTTTTTTTTTCCAAAAACCTATTTCTAAAGCATATGTCTTCAAATCCGTCACTGATTATATGAGCAATATATTGGCGAAATGTATTATATTATGATGCAATTTGGCTCGAAATTTACGTAAATTAAGCACAGTAATATCGTGAAATGATGGCTGCGAGCCATATGAGGGGTCACCAACTTTGGCTTTGTAGCAGTTGGAAAATCTAATCATCAGCTTTCGGGTCTTTCATAATTCATAATTAGTTTTTGTGATGCGACGTATTTAGACATTAACAACTATATATATATATATATATATTTCACAATAAATCAATCAACGTGGGATTAAAATCGTTGACATTCAGGCACCATGATCAGTCTGGAGGGCTGGGATTCTATGATATTTCGAATAGAGAAAAGGAAGAAGTTAATGGGGAAAAGGCAAAAAAAAAAAACATTTAAATATTCCAATCTCATATTAGTTTAGTGAAAAGTAAAAGTTCATATCAAAACAGAGATACAGATTTGCATTTTCAAATATTAGTAAAAGACAAATTGTCCTTGATAAATTGATTTAAAAAAAAAAAAAGACAATGCAAAAACAAGTTAGTATATCTATTTATCGAAGATGTTGTCAATCTATATGAAAGAGTAGTTAACGTGCCTAACAAGGAGTAACATGTGATTCGTTTAGTTTTCCAATTGGTTTTTCTTTATAATGAATTTTACTAATTACTTGTTGTCAATATATATAAAAGTATTGTTAATCTATTTGGCAGAGTTGTCAACTCGCCTCGTAAAGAATTCAAAATCATTAAATTTGTTGCTGAAATCAAAATCATTAAACTTATCAATGAGAACAGATTATTTTAGCCATTTCACTAATCATTACTTGATTTTTTTTCATTAATGAAGTACTTAGAGTGGGCATGGGAGCATAACTAGCGAAGGAAAAAATATTGCTCTGCACTACTCAATTACACCGGGTGGCGACTGCAGTCTTTAAAGATGAAGCCTTTCAACTAAATTTTACTATTTATAACCGCTATGCCGGAAGATGCAGTTCATCACTTCGCTGATAACAACACGACACCCCTCCAACCTTTGCTTTCTTCTCTCGTAGGCACTTGAAGATTCGAAGCAAGCTCTAGTTTAAGAGAAAAGGGTTCCATTAAAAATCAAGGTGAAGAAAAATCAAGCATTCCAAGATAGTTAGGCCTTGTTTGCTATCACAACTAAAATTACTTCCAAGCATGTTTTACGTAAGTTGAAACAAAACTCTTCTCCCGTACTTACCTCATATTTTGTAAATCACAATTGAAAAGCTACTTATAAGTTATTCTAAATAAGTCTTTAGTCTGGTGAGATAGGGTGGTGGGTTTGCTATGGGATAGAGATCGAAAGAATGAGAAGGGGATAAGTTCGCGAGGTGGTTGTGAGAGAGAAGGTGAGCCGGTGAAGAAATAGAAGGGGGGAAAAAAGAACAGAGGGGGCACTGCGGTAAACTAATGCATTCAAAAATCTTATTTTGAGACTCTGGTCTGCTGATTTGAGATTAGTGGAATTAGAGCCATTGATTTGGGTTTTATGAATTTTAAACGTATCTTTCTGTCTTTTTCCCGAGTGAATAAGAGATGACGTTGTTATGGGCTCATCAAGGAAAAGACGAAAGGTCCAATTATTTTATTATTTTTATTACCTTATTATTTCTTTGGTGACTTTTAACATTTTTTATGCATAGACTAATTAATTATCATATTTTGATTAATTTGAATTTTAAAATAAAAACTAAAAATTGATAAAATCAATAAAATATTAATAAATTAAGTCACTTAATCCTAGTTAAAATTAATTCTTTATTTTCTTTTTACGTGATTTAATCTTTTGATTATAATAGAGGTGTATGATATGTATCTTAATAGGCTCATTCCAATTCGTTTTATGTGAATTATATATCATATGAAATATTTCATTATTAACTAATAATACATTTTAAGTTTTTTGTTTTATTATATACCATACGACATAAATACTGGATCTCCTCCTATCATAATTAAATCATTAAATTATATTATATATAATGTTCATGTCTTAATTTAACAATCAATGGAGCTTCTCTAGAATATTGGTGTCATTTGGATTACAAACAACATCAGATCAGCTTTTACACTCTAAAAAAAAACTTCACGGCAACCGATATCATTTAAATTCAAACAACAATTAAACTAAATATATTTTTACTCATAATAGATACCCTTATTTTCTAAATTTTGTTATTATTTACTTATATATTGAACTATAATCTTGCTGATGGAGGAATTTTGTTAACGGCACTTTATCTTTTGTGTGTTTAATTTAGTCTACCAATCTCTGGTACGATTTTAATCGTGTTAATTTATTTTAAATTTAAATTTTAAATTGTGTTTAGACCATACTTGACGTTTATCGTATATATTACATGCAGCTCTACTTCTTTTTTTTTTTTTTTGGTACGATAGTAAACTTTTAACGGGAGATATGTTTTTCAAAAAGTAAATTCTTTAAATGATATATTTGATTAAACCATAATATCACATTTTATAAAAAGCGAAATTAAACAGAATATTCTTGCAAGATGTATATCGGTGATATATTTAAATTTAAATATTAAGAAAATTGGAATGATCTTCAGCGTGTACCTGAATGGATTTTAAAAGGGATGATGTGAATTAGTGCTTAAGCACTATATGTTTATTCTATAATTGTTTATGTTTTATATAGATTTATGTATTGTTATCGATGGGGATTTAACAACATTAAATAAAATCTATTCAAAATTTAAAGAATTAATTATAACATGTTATATTGCATTAAGATTCATTTATTATAAGACTCAACACACGAGAATAAAACATAAATTTTTCCGAGTCAGCACTTTTGCTTGCACCGCACTAATGGTTTGAATAATTTGAATATACGTAGTGTCAGCATTAATATTATATGCATAACTAGAAAGTGCCAAAATAGAAAAATAATTACATCTTGAAAGATATCCATATATAGTTTCCTAAAAGTAATTCTTTTTATGCCACTAAAGTGTATAAACTATAATTTATCGTACCGGTCTACCATCCTAATGCTATTTAGCACGAAATCAATTTATCTAGAAAGCAAATCATGGTGGTTTTGTGGGTGAAATTCGTTTAGTTTAATTTAATTTTTTTATTTATAAAAATAATTGAATCCGAAACTTTTCATAAGATTATTTTATTTTGTTATGTATATTAATTAGCTTGTGTCCCAGCTCATCCCGCCACAAATATTAGATGATTTCAAAACCTTTATTCTTTAACAACGAGTCCACAAAGATTTGCTTTGGCATCAAAGTCCAAAGATATGCAGATTCACCTCACCTGACCTAACTTGTTTGGTTTTACGTCCGCACTGAATAATAAAATAATAAATAGTAATATAAAAAGTTGGAAATATCAATCATGGATGTTGACCTAAACATGAGACATGACTTATAACAATGCAATAAAAATAATTTAACAGACAAAAACAAAGGGTCGCCAATTTTTATTTTGAGGGATGGCCGGGAAGCTGAGAAAAGGCCTGTACGGAATAACATTAAAAATATATTTATAAATATGTTTTATATAAGTTGAAACAAAATTCATCTTATATACTTACTCTCATATTTTATAAATTATGATTAAAAAGTTATTTATAATTTATTTGAAACGAACAGAAAATTAGGAAAGGAAGACTTTAAAGAAAGATTCTACTGTTAACATACAAGCGACAATTCAAGGAGTTAAAAAACATTATCATGCTACCTACAAAGAGATTCTTACAAATCAAATAATAAATAATGAATAATAATAATATAATAATAATATACGCTGACACAGTAGCTGTTGAGGGCTCGTCGTTTATCATTCATTAATTAGTCTAACAACTTAATATATTAAAAGATGCAAAGAATAGTGACAGGACAAATTCTTACGTTAGCAAGAAATTGTACGGTTTTATTCGTTTGTTATTTTGGTAGTGCAGGATCGTGAAGTCCTTTTTTTTTTTTTTTTTTTAAATCTGTGTGATAAGTAGGATCATGAACTCTAGATTTATTAAAATTGGTCTTTTGAGCGGATTCAAACTACCATTATAAATAGTAGTCGGTTTTGGATCCTCAACTAAATAAGAATGGACCGGGTCTATGGATTTGTCACTCTTCAAGCCCAATATATCTCTCCAGTGCACCGTTCGTGTTTATAAACTTTATATACCATAACAATATCCATATCAAGAGCATATTGAGAAAATATTATTTGCTTCATATATAGATTTTACAAAATAACTTACAAATAGAAGTCTAATATCATTTCCAAATAAATGCTAGGTGATCTGATTGAAAAAATATTACTTATTCTAATTCTAAATATAAGAGCTAGTTATAGGGTTTTATTATTTTATCATAAAGCCTCAATTCATTTTATCTCCCAAACTTATAATTTTTTTTTCAAACTATTCATAGTAATTACATATATCAAAATGATTTTCATTAAATGATAATTTTAGCACAAATGATTAAATATGATATTTTAGAGACATCAACACATATTTCTGACAAAAAATTAGTGATTACTTTTTTAAAATCTTTACAGTTAATTATCTAACCCGTATAAGTATAAAAAAAAAAGATTCTAATTATACACGCCTTGGTTTGTTTTGACTTTTGGGCGTGACATGCCGTATATGAGTCTGCTTCTAGCCGGGAAGCATTAGGTAGAAGTTTTTAATTTATATTTGGATGATGGTGGTGATGAGAATTTCAAATTTAATTTTATACTGCATCCAGTCTTAAATAGAAAAACTAATTGGGAGTTCTAAAATATAAGACTTTAATATATTTTTTCTCTTAAATTTATAATGTGTTCTAAAAAATATCTCTATTAATTTTCTAATGTATATGATTGAATAAGGACATGTTAGAGAAGTCAAAACATTTATTATAAATACTAATTAACTAATTTTTTTAATCTCTTCAAATTAGTTATTCAGTTTTATGTTAAAAATCGGATCTAGTATTAAAATACTGGGAGTTTGTTTTCAAATTGGGACACTTGCTTTGTAGTTTTCTAAAATCAAACGAAATGTTGTGGGCCGACGTTGGTTGTGCTAATGTTAGGTGAATTGTGTGCTTGCGTTCCGTCGTAGACTTGTTAATCAGTATAAAGTGATTAAGCATTTGGCTGTCAAGGAAGGACCAAAAGGGTATACTTAAATAACTTCAATAATTATAATAACAAGTTTTATCTCATTAACTTAATTATATAAATCACATTATATTCTATTAATTATAGCCAAAATTTTAAATATGTCATTTTTAAAATATCGTGTTTAATAGCTTTTAATTTACCCATTCTCAGTTTCCTTTTTATATCATCTTTTCATGAAACTGAAAATCATTAGTTAATTCTCCTCCCTAATTTACCCAAGGACCGGAGGAGTATTTTTTAAAATCACTTCTTTTTCAATAAAACTTACAGTTGCCGCACGCAGATGAAATGGACGAATTCAAAGGACATTATCAGGTTGATGCAAAAAACTTCGAGGATTGTGACTTCATCTCCTGTTTTTAATATATAAATTGAGCGAAAAAATATATATAAGACAACAGATTTAATTCAGGTCATTATACAAAAAAGATGTAATTATTACATCGCATGCAAAGACTTACTTTCCATACCCTTTTTTTTCTTAAAAAAAAATTGTATCTTTGAATATTTTATCTACAGCCAATTTTATGATATCGTTAGAGTCTCAATTCCATGCAACGTTAATGGAAAGCTTATGTCTAAAATTTTATCCATTGTTTTCGTTTCTCTCCAGGTCAGATAGGGCAGGACAAAATAGAAAATTAGAAGTGGTTTATACGGAAGCACAAGAAGGAAAAGGAGCAGATCAAATGTTCTTCTATATAGAAATATTATGAATGAAAAAGAAAATTTATATATATTTATATATGGGGCATTGGCATAGCAACAAACGTGGATGAGTAGAGGTAGATTTTAAAACTGCGAATATTGTGATGTCATGTTTTTGTTTAATGTTTCTTTGGTTGTTGTCTATTAATCCAAGTTCATTATGGGGCTGGTGCTGACGACACATTGTATGATTTTTTTTTTGGTAGGAAAAAAAAGGGGTCGTTATTTAAGTTTATATATAATGGTCGCTCAAGCATTTAATTTTCATATATTTAATCAATTGCACGGTTTTAATTTGAATAAACCGCTACTTGCATCTTTATATATATTAATTATACTACCTCCGGTCCTTAATATAAAAGCTGATTAACTAATTTGAGTAGATTAAAAAAACTAGTTAAGTTAGTTATTTGTAATAAATAGGTATTGTCTTTATTAAAATATCCTTACTAATCAGGTATATTGGTTAAAACTACAATTATTGCAATGACTATCTTGGAAAAAAAAGGAATAAATATGACAGAAAAAGCATATTAGAATTTTATATTTAGGATCTAAATAAAAGTAAAATAAATTCTTATATTAAGGAGAAGAGGAAGTATTATTTATCTTGTTTTTTAGACTAATGTTATCCTTTTAAATTGCTGGTGGATGGTCCCTTAGAAGTTGGGATTAATTGTAGTTGTTCGGGCCTTTTATTTTTAAAAAGTGTCGGACTTTGTACTTAGACAGAGTAACTCTGTCAATTTGTTCCTGACTTGGTCATACTCTCATATAATCTGTCTGCGGCTTTTTGGGTCAAAAGCCCATTGGAAATTTTGATAGGTGTCCGCCCAACCCGCTGGCTTCATGTTGCTTCCGTTTCTCACTTAACTAAGAAGAATTATTCATGTTGTGGCAACAGGGGTTAGATCTAGTAAAAGTGAAAAGAACTAGATCCTATAATAGGAATTTAGCCAATGATACTATCACTTTATATGATACTATCTTCGATCTTAAATATAAGATCAATTTTATAATATAATTTACAGTATAAAATAGGTTTTACATTTAAGATCAGAAGAGTCCTGATAGGAATTCAAAAAGTGATTCTGTCAAGTATTTTACATCGCATTGAACTTTCAAACTGCTCATGTGGAGGAATTGAATATCAAATTTGATACCACCTATTCTTTTTGAGCCTTTTGTCAGGCGCAACTCTTCCAGCTTGGTTAATATCATCTGAACTGATAGCATTGCCTCCTAGGTTCCTATCATCTCCGCAATATAAAAAATTAATATTTGAATTTTCTTTATAAGAATTACCCACATTTAATGTCGAATCGGTCTCTAATAGGAAGATAATAACTATGCTTAATAATAATTAAAAAAAAAGAATTACTCATATACGCTACCAGCCATTGTGTATAGTTCAGCTTATCATATGATTATCATCGAAATAGTCAGACGAGGTGATGGTTTGATCAAAGAATAATAATGGTCAAGCGCGCCTTAGTTGTGCATATGACATAGAGCTTATGACTTTGTTTCTAGACAGGAAGCAACAATCTGGAGTTTTATTTTATATTGGGGAGATGATGACGATGGTGGTGAGAATTTCAAATCCAATTGCATTGCATTAATTATAGTTGGTGTATTTTTTAAAAAAAAAAATTAAAATGAAGTGAATATTTTAGGGTGACGTTTGGTTGGGTGGTGGCAGGACCAGGCGAGTTGTGTGGTCGCGTTCCGTGTTGTGTTTGGTGACGGAGAAATGAATGAGAATGGCAATGACGTTTTGGCATATTGGGCAGCTTGTTGGCTGTGGTCCCCACTCTCCTGGCCATCCGAATCCCGCTTTTGCCAAACAGCTAACTCTTCCCTGTGCGCCTCCACTAACTAACCTTTCTATTTCTTTTTCACACGCTTTGTTTTCATCTAACCTACAGCGTTGCTCCAACTTGCTCTGCTTCCTAACTTGTGATTCATATTTTATAAGAGAATCTTTCTATTTCTATTGACGTGAGAGTCTCGTTAATGAATAATTTATATAAAAATTGAGAAATAGACAAAATTAAAAATTTTATTGACGAGAAAGACACGATAAATTTTTATATGCACAAGATACTAATCTTATGATTCAGGTCCTTTTCATCGTTAAAAATTTTATTCGGGACTCCCCCAATTTTCTTATTTTATAGATATCATCCTTTAAAGTTTCTTACAACTTAATTCATGTAATGTTTTTGGTAAAGAAATTACAATTTCTAAATTTTCAGCACTGCCCTGTCACGGCGAGATTATTGAAGATTATAGTAGAGGATTTTTTTTTTTGTTAAATATGATTCTATACGTGTTTGACCGGCATCCTTATGATTCTTTCTATTATTTATTCTCATATAATTACTTTAATTTTCCCTCGTCTCTAACACTGACGATTCTTATTTTATTACATTTTAAATATATATATTATATCACCACATTTAAAAATGAAATATCCCATTTATGACTCCTATATAGTACTATAATTTATGGAAATTTTTGTTTTATTTTCAAAATATAAAAAAACGGCTAATACAATATGCAGTTCTTATAGTTTGTTCTTATTTTGATTTTAACCTCTCTAGTTTCAAACCATTTTATCTATGAACTAGTAAAATAGATAGTTTAAAATTATAAGAGTTAAAACTTAAATAAGTACAAATAGCAAACATTAGATTAATCTTATAAAAAAAATAAGATAATAATTCCCCCACCCCCAACCTCAAGAACAAGAAAGGTTACTTTATTAGTGGTAATGGGCGTGCCATTAAAGTTGACTAGGAAGGAGAATAGATTAATGAGGAGGGAGTGAATCAGCATGTGGCTTCCATCAAGAAAGGATGATATAATGAGATTTATGGCGGTGTATTTTAGGGGGGCAGATGATGATATCATCAGATTGGGATGGCGTGTCTTTAAATTATTGAGTCCATCGCATGTTGTTGGGCAGTTAGTTGCCCAGGCCAAGAATGTGGTCCTGCCTTCCTCTTACGTAATTGTGGGTCCCTCCCATCCCCGTGCCGGTGCCACCAGCCCTTTCGCTTCCCCTCTATTAAACTACAATTTCAGGCTGCTTTGCAAATGATCTGATTCCCGGTGTAACCCAAAAATAGGGAGAACTCGATCCCCCCTTCAAAGATTTGATTTCATAATATCCGCTCAAAGGCGATTGATAATCATATGAATAGTAAATATATACTCCTCCAATATTTAATTAATACAGGTCTTAATTATTGTAGAGTATATTTTAGTCTTAAATAAAAAATCTATTTCTTATATTGATTAATTTTTTTTAAATTATATATTTTGATGCTTCCTTGACCATAATTAAATAGGAGAGTGAGAAAAGATATTAAAGAAGATGATTATGATATTTTAGGAAAAACATATCATATTTATTATAATCTCTCAATTATGATTATGACTTTTTCTTAATATAATCAAATTAATAAAATATGTCTTATATTAATAATTAGAGTTGAAAAATTTAAAAAGAAAGAAAGATTCCCATTCCAAGCCAAACAAAATGATCGGGAATTCAAACTAAAAAACGAAAAAGCGAAGCTGAATTGAATATCATATTTGTGGCTGGTTATCTGGCCCGGTGAGATTAAAGATTGTATTTTGTCTGTGGCGCCAGGAAATATCTGGGCGTGCAGAGATTCTCGAAAATACGCACAGTGGAGGTGGCGGTGGGATTAATCTACCTACGCTTCTTATATTTACACGTATGTCTCTTGCATGAAATTAAAAAGACGCTGAGCCAAAAAAATCAGAAAAAAAAAACCACATAGATAAAAAGAATTATTTTTTAAAAATTTTATCCTCCATTTAATATCAATTATATCCATTTAATATGCTCTATTTAACAGGAATATTATTAAAAATTTAAATCGACAGAAATAAATAGGAACGAATGGAGTATAGGGAATATTTGAGTAAAATAAAAATTATAATTTCAGAAGTGTTTTTACCGCATACGAGATAAATATGAAAAATTTGTTTTTCAATTTATGAAAAATACTTTGATTATTAAATATCTAAACACTTAGATAGTATATGTGATAGGATCGCGTGTGCAGGCGAGTGCGCGTGTGCGGGCAATAATAAAAGAAGGGAAGAGTTGAATTCGCGGGTGCATTACGCAATGCGAAAGGGGGAATGGGGGGAGTCGGGTCGTGAATCAAAGATTCAGATTCTGGGGGTGCAGAGTGCAGACACAGTGACCCCACACCCATCAGAGGCGGTAAAGCCTAAGCAACCCACCCTTGGTAACGTCGTCGCTTACCGCCCTCGCCCTAGAGTATTATTTTATGTTCCCACCGAATTAGAATCTTTCATCACACAACCAAAAAAAAAAGAACGAAGAAAGGTGGCAGACGGCGTTACTGGTGGCCACCCGTTCGCCACAAGCTCTCTCCACCTTTTGATGTTAAATAAAAGCCGAATCCACATTGGCATCCGCTTCTCCTGCCTCTCACTTTCCGGTACTATTCCTCCCCTGATCCCCCAATACTTTCTTTCCGTCAGCATCAAATTTGTCAGTTAAAAAAAATTATAATTTAATATATATAATTATGCTCATTCCTCCTCCATCAACATTATCTTCTGTTGATGATATTTAATGTATTTTTTATTTTCTCTCGTTTTTTATACTTTATCTTACTCCTTTGGTCCTGTTTACAAGACAGAGAGAAAATTTTTATATGAATATATAATTTTACATTTCATTAAATATTGTGTTGATTTTGTTCTAAGAGGATACTCCTCTGATCCTATTTATAGGATAGAAAGAGAAGATATTTTTTAGTGATATTTATAGGGCACTGAGAGAAATTTATGTGTTGATGTATAATTTTACCCTCCATTTATTATTGTTTTGACTTTGTTTAGATGAAATATAATGCATATTAAATAGGAATAAAATTAAAAACTTGTTGAATTTTAAATAGAGTTAATAAAATTTCAAGTTTTTCTTGGTCTATATGAAACATATTGGAAATGACTTATAAATAGGATTAGAGAAGTATAATATATATTAAATAGAGATAAAATTAAAAAATTGTTGAATTTTAAAAGAAAATTAATAAAGTTTAAGTTTTTTCTTGATATGTGTGAAAATTTTCAAAGTGACTTATAAATAGAGTCAAAATACTATCACATTTCCTCACACATTCTTTTTATCTTTTTTCTCATTTATTATAAAGGCACATTTAAAAACAAAATATATTTCTAGCCTATTTATTACTTTTAACTGTAACTAATTATTTATTATTCATGAATTAGTTATTTAAAATTTATAATAAAGACAAGATGGAATACATGATTAAAAGGATATTATGGAAAAAAAAATTAACATGCACTTGTTGTAAATAATGATTTAACTCTTTTTTTAATATTTATAAATTAACTATCTAACTTTTATAATACCCTCATCCTAAATATAAGATATGTTTTATATTAAGAATGGGAGGGGTGCCTAATTACTTAATTATTGGTGACTAACAAATTTCCAATGTCAACCGAGTGTGAGGTAGCTAGGCAGATTGATTCATTCCGCAATTAATTAAGCTGCTTGTTTGTCCTGCGATGACGTATAGTGTGGACTGAATAATATCTCCCCAGCATTAATACTTCACCAGAGAATCTATTAAAGGTTCAGCTATATATGTAAATTAGTACTCCCTCCGTTTCTTATTATAAGAGACAAATAACCGAAGTACGTTGATAAAAAAAAAACAGTTAAAATTAGTTAAGAACAATTAATGTGTAAAAAGTATAATTTTTTTCCAAAAATGCCCTCATTAATAAAGAGAGAGAGCATGAGAGAGAACCATTAAATTATTAAAAGAAAGAGAAGTGAGAGGGAAAGAGAGTGTGAGTTGGAGATAATAAATATGAGTAAAATAGTAAGTCAACACAAAAAAGTAGAGACAACTTGTAAGTGTCTCTTATATATAGGAACATGCCATAAGCATTAAATGTTTCTTATAATAAGGAACGGAGGGAGTATAATGACTTTTTCTAATTCATAACATGTTTTTTTTTTTTTGACCAAGATAATTCATAACATGTTGATTCATTTATGCGTGGACTTTCTTTATGGAAAGGCGCTCTAAATCTGTAATAGTTTAATTTTAGTGCTGCCATTTGCGCGATAGTCGGATCGCATTATCATGCTTCGTATTCGTACATCAAACCTCACCAGCCACGATTATTGGTACGTACGGTGTTAATGTTGGGTAAAAATATTTATATAATATTATTGAATATAATATTATCTTTTATTCTTAATATAAAAAAATATAAGAACCAAGTAATTAATTTATAAATATTCAAAAATTAATTAATTTATTTATTTGTAATAAATAAATACTATCTTTTCTAAAATACATTTATTAATCATATACATCAGAACCACCTGTTCATGAGACTTTGAACATGTGTAATCATTATAGCGACCGTTTTAGAAAAAATAGATAAATATGATACACAAAATGAATTGAATTTTATATTTAGGATCAAATTGAATTTCTAACTATTTCTTATATTAACAAGCGGATGTAATATTTTCCTGTTGAGGACAATAGTTATTTATATGATGTTTGAAAAAATATGATACTGCCTTCAATCCTAATTATAAAACCCCATTTATAATCTACAAACCAGATCTTATGATTATGACAAGAGGTAATAATTGTTTTACAAGAGTTGAATGGCACAATATAACTCATCCATTGGACGTGTATTAATATTTAAGACCAACGTTCATATTTTAGCATCTTTAATGTAGATAATGTATCCTTGTATTGGTAAATACTACCTCTGGTCTTTAATATAAAATCTTGTTTGATTTTTATTTTGGTTCTAAATATAAGACCCCAATTTACTTTGTTTCTCATATTTATCTATTTTTTCCAAGATAATCCTTCTAATAATAGTAGTTCTAGATAATAAACTTGATTAGCAAGGATATTTTAGAAAAAACAACACCTATTCATTACAAATAGCCAACTTAACTAAGTTCTTTAATCTCTCTAAATTAGTTAATTAGATCTTATAATTAGGATCAAAACTAGTAATAATAATTGAGGAAAGTAAAAGGATTTACAAATATGTACGCATTGATTATTTTATAACGGTGGTAGGCACATTATTTAAAATTTACATCTTTCTGAAATGAGAGTCATATTCTATTAAAAGATTAGCCTTTATTGGCATAGCAACAGGGTCCTCATTCGGTGGACTGCTCCTAGGGCATCCTTTCATTGGTATAAACATAATATATAATCTCCTAAAGCCTGATGATGTATAGATATGCGTATCAAGCACATTACAATACATATGGAATATACAGCTCATTTAAAAATTTTATTACAGGGGTACAATATATATGTCAATATTTTTAAAAAATTTAATACATAATAATATAAAAATTGAATCTTGAGCATTATTTAAAAGTACTGTAAAAATATTAACAAACTAAATACAAGAATTGAGTTTTTGTCAGTCTTAGAGTCTTCTATGATGCATTTTAAAAAAAAAGAAGTTAACATTATCTACTGTTTATAAATATAAGAGCTGGTTAAATATTCAATTTGGTTTTAAATATAGGATCTCAATCCACTTGGTCTCTCATATTGATTTATTTTTTCTTATATATAGTAGTTACATGATAATTATATATGTTAAAAAAAATTTCATTCTAATACACATGGCTGACAAAAATATTTTAGGAAAACCAGTATTTATTTATTATAAATAACTAACTTAACTAATTTATTTAGTATTTACAAATTAGTTATCTAGTTTTTGTAGTGGTACTCATTCGGTTCTATTTATAAGGCACTTCTAACATATTTTACACAAAATAAGAAAAACTTTAAAATGCATTAACTTTTTATTAAAATATAATAATTTTTTAATTTTATCCCTATTTAATATATACATTTTTAAAAAAAGATAACTATCTACACAATAATAAATGAAGACCAAAATAATATATTCAGACTAAAAATTTAATAAAATAATTTATAAATATGACTAAAATTTTTTTACTTTCTATCATACAAATAGGTTCACAGGAGTATTATTTTTTGAACATGCACAAAAATGCTAATAATAATATATATTAATTTTTTTGCCTAATAATAATGGTATTAAATATGTCATGCGTATAGTCTTGGTCAAAAAAATATATGTCATGCGTATAGAATGCGAACCGTACACTGCTAATCTGCTGTTGTTATTGAATACTAGTACTGCCATAAAAAAAAAATTTATGAACTTTGTAGTCAATAATGCTGCTTATCTCTGACTGGGTCAAAGAGGGATGCTTGCTTGGGTTCCCCGTTGGGTTTCGTTAACGATAACACGGAGAGCGAGAGAGAGAGAGAGAGAGAGTGATGAGAATAACATTGACAATGGAGCATCGTCTGTAGTATGCAGTGGTCCCCACCGCAGGAATCCCGCTTTAATGGAAGTGGTGCTGGGTAAGAGATTCTCGAAGATACCCTAGTGGAGCTGCCCCCACCATTAATTTATGCTTATTATTTTATTATTATTTATTAACCAGTTTTATTTTATTAACTCATCCCCCTGCCACCTTCCACGTAGCTTCCTTCTGCGCCCTCCCGTTCTTTTCCCCTCCAAGAGCTTAAGTTTTCTTCCCATGACAAACCAAACAAAAAGGAGTTACACTTGGCTTCTACTATGAACGCACTAGTTAATATGATATTATTATTTTTAAATATTTTAAGTATGTTTTTTAATTTTTTTTTTCTAATTAATTATTGTTAAAAGAATATCAATATAACTAATTTGAAAAAAATTAATTAATATATAAAATAGATCTTATATATATAACTAATGTTAATCTCCAATTAGATCATATAAATTTTTTTTTTATTTTTAGTTTACACTTTCTATCACTACAACACAACAGCCTAATCCTCTCATCTGCTTTAGACATTCTTTTCTTCTTCTGGAAGAAACTTCTTTATTTTCTTCTTTTTACCTCCAAGTGGAGACAAATTTGCAAAGTTAATCTTTTTCATCCACTCTTTTAAAGTTTTTCTTTCTTCGAAAGTG
This sequence comes from Neltuma alba, assembly GCF_004799145.2. Classification (NCBI taxonomy): domain Eukaryota; kingdom Viridiplantae; phylum Streptophyta; class Magnoliopsida; order Fabales; family Fabaceae; genus Neltuma; species Neltuma alba. Next base: position 15,695 of record NW_021634681.1, read on the forward strand.
GCAAAACTGGCTAGTTTCAAATTCATTGTCATCAGACAGAAACATATATATGCTCTTATAGGGATTTAAAAGAGTGTTAATTAATTACCATGAGTATATTTCACACATATTTCTAGCATATATTACCTCCGATCCTAATTATAAGAGCAGTTGACTAATTTGAAAAGATCAAGGAAGTAAATTAAGTTAGTTATTTGTCCTAAATAGGTGTTGTCTTTTCTAAAATATCCTTACTAATCAAGTGTATTGACTAGAACTATCATTGTTAGAAGGGCTACTTTAGAAAAAAATAAATAAATATGAGAGACAAAGTGGATTGAGATCTTATATTTAGGATCAAAATAAAAACCAAATAAGATATTATATTAAGGACCGGAGGTAGTATAATTTTATCTGGCGAGACTTTTGCTCATCTTATTAACTCAGTTGGATTTCACACACACGCGCGCATATACACACACGCATACATGTGTGTGTGTATATATATCTACGAAGTTCAGCTCAGCGTTTCTTTCATCTAAGGGGCCATACTTGCGTGTTTAAACTTTTGTTTTCATTGTTTTCCTAGCTAAGAGAGACAAAACTTACGACTAACAACATGAAAGTATGGGAAAGATTGATTGGCCAGTCAAAAACGTATTTCGAAAAATCTTATTAGAAAAGAAAGGTGTATATGAAAAGGTAACAAGTGTAAGAATGTCTAGAGACGGGATAAAAGACTTTCTTATAAAGAATATCAATGATCATTTTTAGCGCTTACTTATTTAACTTTGTTTTAAATAATGCATAAAATTTAGATATTTAGGGTCAAATGTATAAAATAATGCTGGAATTGATGGAGATATTACACATAAAATACAAGTTAAGTGGTTCAGATGAAGAAACATTACCAGATTTATTTGTGATTAATTTAAAAGGTCCTAATAAGTTTAAAGGAAAGCATAAAGTTGGCATAATAGAGATAAGAATGTTGAGATGAATACTTGTTCATTCAAAAAAAAAAAAAGATATACTAAAAAGAGTTGGCATGAAATTCAAAGATTTAATTGTTAATAAAACATTATAATGCCATGCTATTCCATCTATATAACTAATTTTACCTAATGAAATAATGTTTCTTTTTGATACGCACTTTTTATACCATTTGTTGGGATTTAAAACTTCTCCTACACATATATATTTTCAGCCTTATTTTATTTGATCTAGGATTTTTCTCATGTTAGAACTCTTTGCCATTTCGGTTTGGACTTTAATCATCTTTATATTAAAGTTCAAGTATGTTGCCTAATCAACCTTTTTTTTTTTTTTTGTGGGGAGGCTCCAAGTGGACATATTTGCGAAGTTCAACTCTTTTATCCACTCAGAAAGTTGTTCTTTTGTTTTTATTGTTTTCACGCCAACTTCTCAACTTACTCTTATATTATTTTTTGAAAATCAAAGGAGTATTTATAATTATGAGTCTTTTTCAAACACATATTTTTTAGTGTAATTTTATCTAACACGAGATATTTTCTCATATCAATTCATATATATTAGAACTTTTATTTGCACAGAAAAGTTCAATCATCTCATCTATTTAAAATCCTTTTGTTTTATGTCTCCATGTGGACATATATATATGTGAAGTCCAACTCTTTTTCATGCTTAGAAAATTTTATTTTTCCCCAAGTGGCCACACTTGTGGATTTCAATTTTTGTTTCCATTCTCTTCATACACACTATTATTGAAAATTTCTGTTATATTATTTTTTGGAATTCGGATGAGTGTTAATAAATAAATGTCCCCCTCATACACATGCATGCATCTCTTTTTCGCATAACTTATATACATATATATGTGTGTGTGCATGTATATATTAGTTTAACTACCATGGAGCCAACATATACGTTTGACTCCGTATGCTGAGCATGCATAGTTGAACTGACATCCAGTGTCAAAAATAATATTACCTCTAGTTTTAGATATAAAAACTAGCTTGTAATGTAATTTATACTATAAATTAGTTTTTATATTTAGGATCGGAGGTATTTTTTTTCTTATTTTTTAGCAATAGAATAATTTACTTCTTGGGAAATTAAAAAATGTTTGTTTTCAACTCAGACACACGCGTATATTAAGCGGTATTTTTTTTTTTTGGGGGACCTTGATTAAGCTGTATTTGAAAATAGATATCGACCTCGGCAAGGAAAGATTCCCGATCGCAATTATGCACAGAATAAAATAAGGATATGAGTGACGCAAAAAAAATTAAATAAGAAAGTGAGGATAGGAATCTCGTTCTCATCTCTTAGGCTGAGGTCGGATCGAACTTTGAAGGATGAATCACAACCAAATGAGATTCATCTCATCACTTTTTTCCATTTTTAGTTCCTTTTTTGTTTTTTATGCAATTTTCTTTGTTCCTTCAAGTTGAAGAGACGAGAGCGACGAGTCCAAAGCCCAAAAGAAAAGCTATGAATGATGTCATAATTACTCGCCTGTATTCCTCCTCTTAAGATAGCTTGCTCATTGGATTATTGTTCTGTAAATATGGTTCAATTTCTTAATTATTATTTTTCAATTTTGTAAATTCCGTGTTTTAATAAATTTTTGAAAAAAAATCAAGGAAAAACTCAAAAAAAAAAAACCCTTGGAATATAGAAAATTTTTGATTGGGTCCTGAAATAGTGTAAATAACAGAAAGGGTTAATGACCCAATCTGTTATTTGCAAAATCAAGAGGAATTGATAACTTTATCTTCATTTTTATTCATTCACTATAATGATTTAAGGAATTATTATAATGATTTAGACGTTACCTAGATTCGTGTAGAAAATAACTATTTACTTTTTTGTAGTCAGAAATACCCCATGAGAAGTTTCACTGTGAATCAGTATAACTAATCATGTCATCACTTTTGCTTAGCTAGGCATGTGAAGGTATCTTGTTATTAACTACAACTAATTACGTAATCACTAGAATAGTGTACGCGTTACCTAAATTCGTTTAGAAAATAACTACTCATTTTTACTTAGTCAGGACAAAGTTATCAATTCTTCTTGATTTTACAAATGATAAATTGGGTTATTGATCTTTTCTGTCATTTATACAATTTCAGGACCTAATTAGAAATTTCTTATATTCTAAGGGTTTTTTTTTGGGATTTTTTCAAAAACCAAACCAAAAAAACTTGTTATGTTAAGAAATATTAAAATACAGAGCAGGTCTAAATAGGAATCTTGGAAGTTACTTTTTGTTATGCTTGATGGTGACACGCTGGTTCTCTGTCACCGGGCATTTCTACTGCTAGTATTGTATTTCGTGGTTGCTGACACTAGCTCTCCTCTCTCCCTCATCGATTATGATATTGGTATATTAGGTTATCAATCCGGCTTCATTTGATCAGCATCCAGTCTAGGTGTTTCTGCCTTGTTTTTTAGTTCTCTTGCATTTGATCAATCCAACGGACGGCTTTTGTACTTGGGGAAGGTGAAGTGGACGATTCCGAAGAGGCTAGAATCCAGGTCGCAGATTCTTCTTACCTCTCTCTTTCTCTCTCCCGTTGCGAGTGGCTGCAGCGGCCTATTTTCATGGATCCTGAGAAGGTAGAAGAATATCGATGCTAATTCTTCCAATTTTATTGCTCATCAGTGAACACACAGTCTCTTTCGTTCTATTTTTGGTTTATTACCCCGCCTAGTTGAGCTTGAGATCTTTCATCTTTGTGGTTTAAGAAAATCCTCCTCCGCCTAATTCATTCTGATTTTTTTGGTACGGAAGCATGACCTAATCAGCATGTTGGCAACTTCCGGTTACATAGACTGGTTTTGCTATCCAATATCTTTACTGATGACTTGTTGACGGCTTTGGACAGGACAGCCTGTGAAGGTGGAAGTGTGATATTGCCTCAAGCTTTGCCTTGTTGACTTTTCAGTGGTGAAACTCCAAATCGTATCAGTTTGGGAGCTGAACTTTCTGTAATTAAGCGGAAGAAACCGTGACATGATTATGGGAGACAATGTTGTGTCACCCGGTGCCTTGCTGGATCCGTCCATAGATTTTGATTACATGGACGAACTTTTCTCGGATGGATGCTGGTTGGAAACCGCTGCGGATGGATCTGATTTTTTGCTGCGAAGCCCTTCTGCGTCCAATCCCCTCTTTGACCCATCATTTTCATGGCCTGCTTTGGACACTAATGGGCATGTGAGTCTAGAACAAAGGCAGAGTCCATTTATTGACGACCACCAGGAAACACGAAATAATACTCGATCGGTTGGCAAGGGCAAGAACATGATAGATGTTGCTGATGCCTGTAATCCGTCTGAAACTCGTTCAGTTGAAAGCTCAGAAGTTGTTAAGAAGTTGTGGATTGGACCTATGGCTAATCCGAGCCCTGAATGTTCTGTATTGGAGAGACTAATTAAGGCTCTTGTGTACATCAGAGATTTCAATAGAGACAAAGATATGCTTTTACAAATATGGGTGCCGGTTAATAAGGAGGGTGGGAGGATTCTTAGCACTTGTGATCTTCCCTTCTCACTTGAAAGCAGCAGTCCGAATCTAGCTAAGTATCGAGAAATCTCTGCCAGATATCATTTTTCAGCTGAGGGGTATTCTAGGGGGTTGATGCCTGGATTGCCTGGTCGAGTTTTTAAAGAGAAGGTTCCTGAGTGGACTCCCGATGTTCGATTTTTCAGGAGTGATGAGTACCCTCGAGTTGACCATGCTCAAGAGTATGATGTGCGTGGATCTTTAGCACTTCCAGTCTTTGGGCAGCATAGCAACGTTTGCTTGGGTGTTATTGAGGTTGTGATGACAGCCCAGCAGATCAAGTATTTCCCTGAGCTTGAGAGCGTTTGCAAAGCACTTCAGGTTTTTCTCCTTGCTTTTTTCTATCAAAATTTTGTTTGGGTATCACTTTTGGAATGGACAAGCACATGAATATCCAGAATAAACTTAAGCCTGAGGATTTAGACTTGGCTAATTTCGATGTGCTATATTTTGTTTCCTGAGGCATAAAATGCATCCTACCTTATTGCTTTAAAATTTCTTTTATTGCTCTCTTCGACCCTTGTACTCACATCTGCCCTGGGTCCTTGTTTCGATGTCCATATCTTTACAGTAATTTTCTGTTTTCCCTCTTGTGATATAATGGTCTGTTTTTAAGTATTTCATTATAAATGCATATGGCATGTCTACTTTCTTCTCAATCAAGTAGTTCTTCAGCCAAATTTTTATAATGATGATCAAAACTCAAATTAATTCCACTTAAGTGATTGGAGGCAAGTTGTTCATTTGCAGGCTGTTGATCTTAGAAGCAAAAATATTTCAAGAATACAGAATGTGAAGGTAAATGGAAAATTATCTTAAAATACATTGTATTGAACATTTCCTTGATTTGGTGATGAAAACTGTTTTCATTTTAGCAGGCATGCAACAATTCCTATGAAGCTGCACTGCCTGAGATCCAAGAGGTTTTAAGATCGGCATGTGAAATGCACAAATTACCTTTAGCTCAAACTTGGGTTGCATGTATCAAGCAAGGCAAAGAGGGGTGCCGGCACTCAGATGATAATTATCTACACTGTATATCTCCTGTTGAGCATGCTTGTTATGTTGGTGATCCTTGTGTCCAGGCTTTTCACGAGGCTTGCTCTGAGCATCACTTGTTAAAAGGTCAAGGAGTCACTGGTGAAGCTTTTTTGACCAATCAACCATGCTTCTCAACTGATGTAACTTCCTTTAGCAAGATAGATTATCCACTGTCTCATCATGCAAGGATTTTTGGGTTGCGAGCTGCTGTTGCTATACGCCTGCGAAGCATCCATAACAGTACAGATGACTTTGTACTCGAGTTCTTCTTGCCTGTAAATTGTTCTAACAGTGAAGAACAAAAGAAGATGCTCACTTCATTGTCTATGATTATACAAAAGGTTTGCCATAGCCTGCGGGTGATAACAAATAAAGAATTGGAGGAAGAAACCAGCTTATCAATTGATGAAGTGACAATCCCTGCAGAGAGTAGATCTGCTAGGATGGATTTCCAACAATGCAGGAACGTTACTTCACCTGGCACCAAAGAAAAGTCAAATGAGGCTTTGACTAGACAGGTGTCTAACCTGAGTCAGCAAGAAGACTCTATTTTAAAAGGAAACCTTGACTATGGTTGGGAGTGTTCTTCTTTTGGTGAGGGTGGCTTACCGATTGCAGGTTTAAGTAAAACGGGGGACAAAAGACGGACCAAAGCAGAGAAAACAATCACGTTGCAAGTTCTTCGGCAATATTTTGCAGGAAGCCTAAAAGATGCTGCAAAGAATATCGGTGGTAAGTTTTGTATTTTTAGCCTGTTTCCATTTGAGGCTATTGATCTGGCAAGTGCAATCACTTAAGTTGAATGCTAGTTCATTGTACTCAATCCTCGATTTCTTGCTGCACAGTCCTTTTAAATATCATGATTTTCTGTTAGTCACTTACTAGTACGAGCTCTGGCTACATTCTCAGATAGTCAAAAGTGCAGATAAGCGTCTGCTATTGTTTTATCATTTTCTTTTTACCCCCGCAACTCTACTAGAATTGTCATTGAAAACATCTTTTGTATTATACTTTTCCAGTTTGTACTACAACTTTGAAAAGAATCTGTCGCCAACATGGAATAAAGCGTTGGCCTTCTCGAAAGATTAAAAAGGTTGGTCACTCCTTACAGAAACTTCAACTTGTCATCGACTCAGTTCAAGGTGCCTCTAGCGCTTTTCAGATAGATTCTTTCTACTCAAAGTTTCCGGAGCTAGCATCTCCAAATTTGCCAGGAAGCAGCTTGGTCTCAACTTCAAAGCAAAGTGATCTTCCGAATCCATCAAGCTCAAGGCCTGATACTGGCTTGCAGAGCCCAGAAGCGCCCTCATCTTCATGCAATCAAAGTTCCAGTTCAAGCCATTCCTCTTCCAACATGTCAGAGTTACAGCTTCATGCACAAAATGTTAGAGGGGGAAAAGTTCCTAGGGTTAGAGAAGATTCTGGTGATGGGGCTATGAAGAGGATTCCAAGTGAAGTAAGGCTAAAAAGCTTAAGTCAAGATACAGCAGAGCTCTTGCCAACATCCCAAAGCCAGGAAATACTTTGTGAACCTGCAAAACCTGTGTTGAAAAGCAGTCATAAAGAACATCAAAAAGAAGATACTTACAGAGTAAAAGTCACTCTCAGAGAGGAGAAAACCCGGTTTCGGATGCCAAAGAGTTGGCATTATGAAGATCTTTTGTGGGAAATTGCTTGGCGATTCAACATAGACGACATGCGCAAATTCTATATCAAGTATCTGGACGATGACTCTGACTGGGTTTTGCTAACATGTGATGCTGATTTAGAGGAGTGCATTGATGTGTGTCGACATTCTCAGAGCAGTACCATCAAACTTTGCCTTCTGGATAGTAAATCATAGTATCATCTATCAAATATGTCAGCTTGTGTTGCAAGTAGTTTGTATTGAAGGACGATCTTGATTATTTTTTTTCCAAGAGAATTATCTTGGTTATATTACATAATTTAATATTACAGGGGCTTCCGATATTTAAAGCTGTGAGCAGTTGCAACGTTGGTTCACCTCAAGAGCTGAGCTTACGTGGTAACAAGACTACTCATTTCTGTAAATATTTAAATATTCAACTCTATGTCTCGTTTGTTTCATGGCATCAAAGTGTATATGCAATGGGAATGAGATAAACTATCATGCATGTATTCCACTTTCCTGTTCTACAGACCTCATTCACTGCCTCCACTTTGCACAAAACAATGTTGTTTCATTAAGCCTAGTGCAATCTGCACCATCCTTTCCTGTGAGGTATCATAACCATCCACAGTTTATCTCCCTCCTATTCCACTGAAGAGGCCTTGTTGAGGAAGCACCTCCTGCAGTACAATGGAGACACCAAGCGCCCTCTCATCCTCTGATTCGGCTTCTCTTCATATGTGATCCTCATCCTCCAATTCAGCTTCTCTCCATTTGCAATGGTCATGCTCAGATTTGGCTTCTCTCCATTTGTGATGGCACCATTGATATGGCCTCCTTCCAAACATCGATGGTGAGACTTGCTGCTTTTTCTAGGTTATATGTTTCATTTTAATTACTAATTTTTAACTACTTTTGCTTTGTTAAGAATCACCTGCAATTTTGAATTGAGGAAGTGTTTGTTATAGGACTCGATTTATCCTCTTAACTTAAATGGTTGGATATTGACGAAGGCTTGAATTAACATCAACTGTTTTAACTTATTTTCCCAGGTGGGTTTTGATTTTGTTTTGGAGGGATTATCCGTATCTAGTTCACCCGTGGAATCTGTTGTGGTTTATTATCCATAAATGATCCTATAGGAGCTTATGGAATCAACTGAGGTTTCAGAAAATGCAAAAATGGACCTTTTGTTCTAATTTGCAGCTACTTTCACCCCATAGCTATCTAACATCTCATTGGCTGAAGCACATTGTGTCCTTTATTAAAATTTACCTGCCTTGTTTTGTCTCTCTGTAAGATAAACTTCTCGTTCTATTTTTGTGATTACTATTAGGTTTTCCTCACATTGCGTTATTAGTGGATCTTATCTTCCATTTGTGATATTTCAAGTGACCATAGCTTCCTCCTCTATAGAGAATCTGTCATAATTATGTAAGTTGCATTAAAACATTTTCCTTGGGAAAGGATGGTAGCATGTGTTCAAAATCCTACGAAACTATCTAAAAATGGCCAAGTTTATTCGTAATAAAATAAATATTTTGCCTTGATGACCTGATTGGATAAGATCATTCGCATATTGCTCTTTTGAAAGGAAGTAAACAACTAAATATAACATCAAATATCTGTGTTCGAAGCAATCAAATACCAGAAACACGCTCAGTCAAAGAAAAATAAACCATAGCATTGGTCTGCAAATCATAACAAAGTCCAAGCTTCTGTTATTCAACTCGTCTCAATTTTTTTCGTTCAACTTTTTGTTACTGCTGTATGAAGCTCGGTTGGAATGCAAAATAATGTTTAAAGTGACAAAACCACGATCCTAGTTTATGACGAATTTCTTTGTTACTAATTGTTTCAAGATGTTTTTCCTTTTTGTGCAGATGCGTTTGCGGACTAGCTGCAGCAATCAACTTCAAGACAAAATCATTCGCATTTGAAGAAACCTGGTTGCTGCAAATTGTATTATTTTAGAATCTATAGTTCATATGATCATTTGGACCATATGAAGAAACCTATTTGCTACAGCTTGTATTCTTTTAGGTGACATTGTTCTAATTTCGTTATGCAAGACAGTTAGGAGTTACGATTATTTCAATTTGAAAATGTTAGTCAAGGATTTATATCTCTTCTCTTGGCTTTGACTTTTTGCCTGTTTATAAAGGTAGTCAGTGAAATATTGTACCCACAAGAAAAAGAAAATTCAATGAGTTATATGGAATATTTACCATATATTTGCCAGGTTTCCAATTTATCTCTACATATGAGACCTAGTTGATTAATGTAGGGAGATTAAAAAAAACTAAAAAATTACTATACAATATTTATATTTATAGGTTTTTTTTTTAAAACTAATTTGCCTAGCTTATAAACAAATATATAATATAATGATACATACAAGTATTTAAGAAAGATGATGGGTTTTGTATTAAAGATAAGAGGTGGTCAGTAGGTTTCTGGATGAACAGGCTATTCTTTTGTGGAGGGGCTGTTCCTATGACCTAACAAATTTCAGCTATTCTTTTGTGGAGGGGCTGTTCCTATGACCCAACAAATTTCATTTCAATAGTACCCTTCTTGTAGAATCATATGGAACCATTTTAGCTGAAGTTCCAATTTCCAAGCACCACCTTAAATATATACAGGTCTGCAGTGGCACTATCCTCAGACTCCTCTAAGCACTCCTTTGTCCTTGTTAAAGAACGTGGGGTGGTTTCATTTTGTTCAAGCTTGATCCTTGCTTCATTCTGAGTTCCAAGGGACATCGGAAGCACTTACTAGCTACATGCAGTTTAATTGGATGGAATCATGAAGGTGAGCGAATAAAATACTAGAACAAAATTCTATAAGCTCTCATTTCTTTTAAAGTTTAGTCTATCTTTCTTAAAGTTTAGTCTAAAATTCTATAAGCTCTCATTTCTAGTATAAAATACTAGAAATGACTGGGCTCACACAAGACCCACAACTACAATTAAAGTTTAGTCTATCTTACACAAAGCGACATATAAGCTCTCATTTCTTTTAGAGAATCAACGTCAAAATTCTCCTAATCTTTTTTATTTTGTTTAAACTCCCCTTTCTTTCTTTTTTAATATGATCTTTCTCTGTTTTTATTTTTTATTTTTAGAGAACAGAAAACTGACTACAAACTATCCGAAACGCATAGCATCCTTCCTGACAGTGTCGAGAACACAGACATTATTCAAATTCATGAAATGTAAGGCTGATCTACCAATCCCAGTTCATCATGCGCACTATTTCCTCTAAAATCTGATCCTCACTGCCAGCCAAGCCACTATCATGAACCATTTCAACTAGCTGCGAGCAATCCGTCTCGACTACGATATCCCTGTAGCCCTCATCCCATGCTAATTTCATCCCCCATAGTACGCCACAAGCTTCAGCCTGCAAACTACTCCCGCCTCCTATGTTAAAGAGGAAGCCACCAAGGACTTGGCCACTATGATCTCGCATTACACCGCCACAAGCTGAACCGAGGCCCGCTTCCACAGATGTGCCATCGACGTTGACCTTAACAATGCCGACAGACGGAGGGACCCAACTATCGCGTGAGCCCGAATTTCTATTAATATGATCTTTCTACTTTCGAGTATCCGGTGCGTAATCGATCCGGTTGAATTTCTCTGTGTACTTCTTTTTGCAAAAAGAAAAATAATAATATGCAAGTTCTTATAATTTTACCTCAATTTTAAATAAAATTTTATAATTTATTTATTATTAAACCTTATAGTTTTCTGAATTATAGATATTATTCAATATACTCATAATTTCCTAATTTATAAAAGAAATTGCATTACAAACTGATGATGTAGCTTTCATTCAGCCTACATTTGGATTAGTTCTGTCAAATAAATCTAAATAAAATGAAAATTAACTTAATTGCACATGGATGCAAGACGATGATTAGGAGCATAATGATTTTTATCTTTATGTTTACAACAAATAAATTTTTTTCCATATTTTCTTTTTAAGAACCTCTTCTATATTGTATCTTATGACAATTTATAGGTGGCTTGGTTGGCATTTACATGAACTCTAATTAAAAAAAATCAAGTAAAGCTATAGGAATTGAGGAATTAATTTTTTTTATAAAAAAAAATAGCAACTAGGAACAAGACCAGGCCACATCGTCTCCTACTCGATAATGTAGTAAACAAAAGGTGAACTGAAAGATTGCTGTATCAATTCGGGCCAATAATCAACAAGGCACTTCATGGCAACTAAAAGCAAAAGATAGGGAAGCTCATGCATAAATGGGGGATGAGATAGTCAGAGGAGAGGGGAAAATGGAAAATAACTATCCTTTTGTCAGTTATAATTATCATACAAGTCGTTGATATTTTTTTTATTTTCTAAGTAAACAAATTAATCACTACTCCCTCCGTTCCTTATTATAAGAGACATTTGATCCTTATGGCATGTTCCTATATATAAGAGACACTTAAAGTTGTTTTTATTTTTTGTGTTGATTTCCTATTTTACCCATATTTATTATCTCCAACTCACACTCTCTCTCCTTCCCACTTCTCTTTCTTTTAATAATTTAATTGTTCTCTCTTATGCTCTCTCTCCTTATTAATGTGGGTATTTTTGGAAAAAAATTATACTTTTTACACATTAATTGTTCTTAACTAATTTTAACTATTTTTTTGATCAACGTACTTCGGTTATTTGTCTCTTATAATAAGGAACGGAGGGAGTAATACATTTCATGAATTTGAATAATTACTAATAAGTCATAATGAATTAGAGAATAATTTGAAAAGAAAATTAAATTACTCTATTGCCTTTTGATCACTTTGACGTATTTAGACTTTTGATCTATTTAGCCATTGGTGTAGATATGACGTTGACCGATGACCGGCCAATATTAACTGGCCATTAAACGGAAATAATTTTTTATTAAAATATTAAATACTACCTCCAATTCTAATTATAAGACTTTGTTTGTAAGTCTACAAACTAGGTCTTATAATTAAAATTGGAGATAGTACAAGTTAGGGAGAATTCCATAAAAAAAAAAGTTTGAAATTATTAAATCCCAAATCAAGTTTGGTAACAAGATTTTATTCGATTTTCATAACATTAAACTTACAAATAACAATAAATTTTTGTTGAAATTCCTCTTTTGGATTTTAATCATTTTAAATTTCTTTTTGTGAGATTCTTCCTGTAAGTTGACCTCATTAAATTGACAAATAAACATTTAAGAACTATAAGTCAAGCTATTCATCCAATATTAATGAGTCAAACTAAGTTATTTACAACTGATTCGGTGTGTTTTTAAGCACAAATTCTGTAGGCTTGAGCATAAAGAAAATGCCTCCTTTTAATTTCTTATAATTACTTTTTTAACAAAATTCATTACTAATAGAAGAAATATAGATGGATTTAGACTGTTATCAGAGCGAAATTTCAATAAATTACTTGTAAAAATGGTTAAAATTTTTTTGAAAGAGTATGTAAAATTTATGAACTCATGCAATAAACACATAACTTATAAATATCACAGGTTAACGTTTAATTGTGTAAGATTACTGTAAATAAAAATGATACTTAAAATATTATAAAAATATATAAGATCGGTTGTAAACGACTTAGTTCGACTCAAATATCGGAGAAGTGCTTATAAATCACTACCAAATTAAAAACTTGTGAATCTGTGGAAAGAAAATGCACAGGATGCTTGTAAATTAGAGAAGTTTGCCAGTAACTATTAAAAACAGGCACCAGTAAGTTCCGATGCCAAGAATAACTACAAGAACTCTTGTAGTATGCCACTTGGCTACTTTTTAATTATCATTTGTCATTTGTATCTTTTTTTAATGTTTTGTTTTCAATTCTACCCCATTTAATTAAGGAAGAAACATGTAAAGGTGAAGAGAGAGGGGATGAATGAGAAAAAATATACTAGTATTTAATAAGGATAAAAGTGAAAGATTTTATGTATTTAATGATATCCTTGATATGTGAGAAATTACTGCAAGTGATAATTAAAAAGGACTTGTGTGGAAGCGAACAAATGTGTATTTTTATTTATTTACTACTGCAGGCAGAAAAGAAAGGTCATGAATTTTGTAGTAATTAAATGCTTATTTGGAGCTACTTGCTATGATCCTATTTATAAGCTTCAACTTTAGAAAAGAATGTGATTTATTTTATAAGCTTCAATTTGAATTTATCTTAACATTTAATGTGTTTTTTTTTTCAATTTTATCCTTAATTATTTCTCTCTTGTCATATTTTTTTGGACATTCTTTTTTATTCTTTTTCTCATTTGTTATAAAGGTATATTTAAAAACAAAAATATGTTTTTAACCTATTTATTATTTTTAACTAATTTTAACTAATTATTTGTTATTTACAAATTAGTTATTTAAAACTTATAATAAAGACAAGATGGAGTACTTAATATAAGCACTTATAGACATTTTTACACAAGGCAAGAAAACTTATCTTACATGGTTATCTTCCATTTAGCAACTGAAAAGTTACTTGCTCCCATCACCATGCCCTAAAATTAGTACTTTGGCGTGATTCGAACTAATAGCAGTCGATTTTGGAAGCCGAAAAGAAAACAAAAATAGTGGGCATCATTAGCTGAGATAACTGCGGGAAATTCGAAGCGGAAAATAGAGATGTTATCATGCAACCGAGCACGTTATGTTGCAGTCCAAAGTACAAACATACTCCTATTGTTTTGAAGAAACATGCCCTCCAACTTCCAAACACGTTATCAAATCTCATCCCAAGAAAGGAGATGAGCTTCCCTGGTAAGAATGATAGCCAGCAGGATATGCCATTCCTTACATAACAATGAGAAAAATAAATTTCCCATCCCCACACTACACCCATCCTCTGGTAGATGAAGAAATCCAATCTATCTCCTTCACTGACTTTTAATTTCTAGACTTGGGAAGAGGTTTTAGCATCAGCACTTTCAAATTGAGACATGAAATTTATTCATACAAAACCCCCAGAAATAACCTCATAACCATTAATATCATTAGAAAGTAATATCAGGACAAGCTCAAATTGTCAAGTCACAGCGTTCATGAATTAGTTCTACGAACTGAGTCTTTAATTATCTAGAAGCACACGAACTTTGTGAATCTAGGGCGGAAAAAGTACCAGATTAGGCCCTAATTTCTATCCCATGCGCAGACCCATATGGAAAAATTTTGCTAGCACGCAGAGAACATAGATATTTTGATTTGACCATCCCGGGAAATTGACTGTCAATTTTGCAAATAACAAGGCTTTGCTTGAAACCCATACACAATGTCTTTATTTCTCTTCAATCTTTACATAATTCCTAAGAAATTAGAAAAGACCCAAATTTCTTATGATGGTACATTAATTAATGTGCATTTTAACTCGCATGGTCTTTATCATAAGGAGATCAATCATTAGAAGAGCTGAGAGCAGCAACAACCGACCCTGTTGTTTCCAAAGTTGATGCAACATCGGGATAGTCTTTCCATGAGGTACTGATCTTCAGAGATGGGTAAAGCCAACTTTTAACCGATTCCACAAAGGAGTTTGGGTCTAGGTTGAAAATGGCTTCCCAATCAACTTGCAGACCCTGTGGGATGTTTCCTGTAAACTCCATATTGGCAGCGAGCAATAGACCCAGCATAACTACAAATCCAATTGCAGCAGATCCTCTAGACAGTGGCATGAAGTTATACCTGGGAAAAAAGGGTTTAGTTAGATTTACAGAACCAACTTCAAATGTTCAAGATAACGGACACACGTTTTGATGATCGCATACCAGTAATAAGTCATCCTTAAAATGGCATCTCTCACGTTTTCAAGCACGTCAAAATCCGTAGATCCAAAGTTTTCACCACAATAAGCATTGCAGAGAGCCTGATCATACCCAGATGCAAGGTAAATGTCAATTTTAGCAACTTGAACAACAAATAAAAATGAGATGAAACAGAACACCGCCAGTAAATTTCTAAAGTTAGACAACTTTTGTTGAAATGTTAATGGTGAATGAATTATGAAGTGATAACTTCGATCACTGGTAAAGATGCTAAAGAAAAATTCTTCGCTAACAAATCACATAAATGGTGATATAAAGGGTATTTCTATCAGCTAAATAAAATACTACTTCTAGTCCTAATTGTAAGACCTTGTTTGTAGGAGGTAATATTAAATATTGTTTATTATGACTGACATACCTCCCAAGCCACTGCCATTTCTGTGTCAAAATCTTCCCATCTTGAAGGTGTACTGGGGGTTTTAATGGCAAAATCAAAACCATGTTCGCCCCTGAAAAAGCCCAATACAAGATATAAAGAATGTAAATCATCGAATAGAAGGAAATGGGGAAGAAAATAACTTGACTTTTCACAAAAAAGCTTGGTACTTACATTTTTCCAATGGTTATCCTTGTCCCTTCAAGCTGCTTCCTGAAGAAGCATAAACACCCGAGAAGTAAGCATACACAGAAATTGTTTCCTAGATATTATTTACACTATGCAGACTTACCCTTCAAATGCAGTACTGTTGCACCAAGTAGCCAACCAGAAATCCTCACCAACAACACTATGAAGATCAGCGCACGATTTTGCAAGCATGATCTGCACATTAAAAATTAAAATTTCCATTTTCATAGGAGCATTGACTACAAAAATATCACCAATCAAACATGTTATCATGAGCAAAATAAAATATAAGATCTACAAGAGAACATAATTAAAATCGGTAACAAAATAAGCAATACAGAATCCTGATCTGATTTAAAAGTGATGAATCCCTGAGCTTGGATTGTTATGAGATGGGACTTCATGTTTCAATCAGTAAATTGAAATCCCATGCTAATTAAAAATTACGGATTATATATTCAATATTATCTGATCTTTTTGGTGTTTAATACACCTGATAAAAAGGAAAAGGAATGGTCATTGTGCTTTGGAACTTTCCACACAATGCGCACAACAACCCTGTCTCCTGACAAGGCTGGTTTAGGTTCTTTATGCCACTTAAATTCTCCTCAAATGCTCAACATGCCTCCAGAATCCACGTCTAAAAAGCATAGTACTGTAACCAATAAAACAAGTTATTCCTTGTAGGTGCAACATTGATTTCGTCACTCCACAAATTAGTGGCACAACAAGAGATGTATTGTGAGCATGAAATTCAGAAAAGTAAACATTTTCCAAAGGTGCATCCTTTGGGATCACCAACATGAACTCGTGATGTTACAGCAAGAAAGCACAAAAGATATCAGACAAAAATTTAACATCTCACATCTTCTAATTTCCCATCTTTGGAAAGACTGATGATCTCATCTGTTTTGCTGTACACATATGATCTCTCCTTCATGACAGTCTTTGCAACATTCAATGTCCTGCATAATTAGCAAGTTATAAGAAGTTCCTAAGCCAGTAAAGTAATTTAGAATATAAATAGGCTTTTTACCGTTCGTAGTGAGGGAAATAGCGGACAACTTTGGCTTGTCCAAGAACCAGAGGTGTGTGAGAACCAAATCCAGGGTTGAATTGTTCACTGCAGTGTAAGTGAGCTAATTGGTGTTAGAAATCCAAGGAAAGATTAATTTAATCAGGACAAGTGATAATATACAGAAAAAATGGGAATTGTAAGCTTAGTCTACCAAGACCTAGCAAGAACAAACATCAACCACATATCTAATCTAACTAGTTTAGTTGTGAACCTCTTCTCACGAAACAAAGGATATAATTTAGCATAGAAGAATATTGTCTCCTGACATTCGTATACTTTGTGCGTGTGTTTTTTTCACACTTCTAGTTCCTCTAACTCCCATCAATATTAATTTTCATTCCTCTATTTTCGTTGCTCTCTTAAGGTCCTCAAATTTGCCGTCAATTCAGCTTAAGTTCTAAACAAAGATAACACCCAGTACGAGCTAACAAAACATTATATTTCCGTCACACACATAAATGTACATGCAACAAATATAAGGACCAAACGGGAACAATTGAAAGAAAATGGCCTAAGATCGAACTCCATTACATATATATATACATACACACATATAAGAAAAAGAACTATGACTGAATTGCAACAATTACAAGCGAAAGTGCCATTACACCAATGCATAAGTGAGCTCATGCAAGGTGCCCTATCAAGATATCAATATGACCCGAAGGGACATTAGATTTACAGAATCTTACATACCTAGGAATGATCACATTCTAAGGATTGGTGATCCCACAAATCATGTTCCTAGGAATGTGACGTTCCCAAGTTTGGTTCATCATAAATTTTCTAGGGAATATTTTACCACATAACAAGAAACCCAATATATTCATTTTTGGATCATATCTTTTTTAACAATTACATAATATTTTATTATCATCACCACCACATGATTTTGCTATTTAACAGAGATATATGTATATATATAGTATCAAATAAAACACTCTCTCCATATCAATCATTTTTATACAATATGTATTTATTATAATTAAGTCCTCATTATTTATCTAGCCAAATGTTTGATTTATAGCACATTTTTTTATTTATTTCACCATTTATAATTTAGCATAACTTTTTAAGTAATATTTATTATCTATTATTTATTGGAAAGTATCTGACGATAAGAAGGGGAAAAAAATATTGTCATTTCTAAAAAAGTTAAGGTGCAAATTTGCCTTAGAATTTTTCACTCAAAAGTGCCGGGCAACAGAAATATTTTTGGGTGCATATGCAAAAAATAAATAAAATAAAATAAAATTCAAAGAAGCATATGCAAAAAATAAATTACTAGGTCCAGTTTCTATAGGGCCTGTTGGGATCAAGATCTCATGTTTAATTGTAATTTTTACAGTTATTCTCAATGTCAAAACTGGGTTGTGAACAGGCACCATGAGAATTTCGTCAAGTTAGAAGTAGACGGCTCGGTCTTGTCCAATAGAGATGGCGGATGTGGAGGAGCTATTTGGGATAGAGAGGGCAGATGGATAACTGGTTTCAAATGCAAACTCACCAAGGTTCCACCAGCAAGAGCAGAGCTAATTGGCATTATTTATGGCCTTAATCTTTGTTGGGCCAGGGGCTTTAGGAGTATTCTTTTGTTTTCTGATTGTATAGAAGCCGTGAATTTAACGATTAAGGGACTGTGATATTAGTCATCCCTTTAGAGACATAGTAGGGGATAGTAAGATACTTTTCTACAGGGATTGGCAAGTTTTGATTAACCATGCCTTTAGAGAAAACTTAGGCATTGCTGATTTTTCAGCCAAGTCTTCATATACTATGGAGGGAGACTTTTGTACTCTTCATCAGCCGCCACCTCTTGAACAGGAAGAGGAGGAGATTGATGATGAGATTTAGCCTGCTGCTGTTGTTTTGTACTGACCTTTAATGAACGCAGTTTTCATTCCAAAAAATATAAACTGCTGAAACAAAACATGGTTTAATTGCCACATAATATGATCTACTGGAATCATTAGCCTAAGATGAAATACCTTAGCTTGTTAACCCAAACAACGGGGTCACAGGGCTCAGAAATCTGTCTCCATCTAACAGCCAATGAATAAACACCTTGCCATGACATGGACCGGGAATATGATCTATCATCAATGATGCTATATGAAGGTGTTTCTAGGGCACTGCTTGTGCTACATCCTGCACCTCCTCTATTCTGACTAGCAATTTGAATCCTCTCCCTTCTCCTAGACCTTTTGCCATGCTTTGAGTTGCTTTTATTCGAGTATTTCCATTGCATTTGCAGGGATCGCCAAGCTTTGGACACCTTTTGTGCAATTTCAATAGCAGCAAATCCAGCCATACGATGCTGGTAAAAGGGGGAAGAAAAAAAACATTAGCATTCTGGTAGTGACAGCTCATACAAAGATAGTATTAACATTTTGAGAATAGCCACAACCATTGACATTATGGACCAAAGCAAATTAGCAAGCATCATGTTGGATACTGGTTTCAAATAAAACTAAGGAGGTGTTTGGGAACCTAGAAAAGTGATTTTAAAAAGCACTTTTTCACAAAATGAGACAAACTCCTCCATATATTTACTTCATATACCGTAAAAGCACTTCTAAAAACATGATTTGATTTCCATCCACACACCCGTTAAATTAGATTGCAAAACTCAGCATCGCTGCATGTTAACTAAGATTGTATAAAGACTGGAATCAAGGTCAATAAAGAGAATAATGCATTAGGCTCTAAAAAGCCGATGACATTATCACCTAGGGAAAAAAATTGACAATGAATAAGATATCACTGAATGAACTGCTGAGCAAATGACCCAGATTCCCAGAGATCATAAGGGCTGGACAACTATGCCTTTGCTCAGAAGATGGCATAGCAAATAGTAAACGATGATGCCAAAGGAGTCTAAAATAAAGATACAATTTACTGCATCAGGATATGAAAGCAACAGCATCAGGATTAACTATAAAGCTTGCCTATCAACAAACAAGACAAGGACTAAAATTAAATCTGGCCCAAAGTCAAGGACCAAGTCTGTGAGTTCTGGAAAAAAGGAACACCTGGTTTATTTCCTCCTAGATGTTGACCAACAGAAAGGTGGTACCCCTCCTCTTACCATAATCCACTTAATCATCTCAATGGGATCTAAACAAACAACCTCTCTGCTGGAATACCATTTCTCAGTCATTTAGATGCCCACTTGGGGACCCAAAACCGTTACTCAGAAGTGAAATGAAATAAAGTTTCATGTAAGTTTATCAAGGCCCCCCCCCCCAAAAAAAAAAGCAAAAAAAAAAAAAAAGGCGATTTGTAATTTTACATTACGAGATAAATGGTGGTCCTAAAGACAAAAGGATTTAGGGGAAACGAAAGGGAAATAAATAAACGCAAATAATAGCCATGATATACAACGTGAATAAGTTTACCTGGCGTCTATTAGTTAGGAAACCCTGGCAATCATACTGGATTTTCTTGCCAATGGAATCTGCAGCCCGTATTAGAGCAGCTTTTTGCTTTGTAATGGCAAAATCTTGCTTTCGAAGCTTCCACTTTTTTAAAGATTCACGCAAAGGAGGTTGCCTATAAACTTTTTCACATACATCCTTTGGATGCAATTTCTTGCACCAATACTCCTGAGAGTCATGAAGAAGCGAATGAATATTGTGAAAGTGGGATCCAAAACATTCAAGACAAAGAACTAGCACAAAATTTTTTTAGTGCAATTGAAACTTATGTCATAATATGAACATGCTGAACTTTTATTTGTAAAATTCACAATAAGAAGCCCTGAACAGATCTAGGCCAACAATTGAATAGAAATTAACTTCAGAATAATATTAAGGGAAGGAAGTTCTCAAAACTCACATTTTTTATGAAACAAAAGTTACCACTCAGAAGCAATGCTTTGACTTCTCTAATTGAACTTGTACAAATGTCAAGCATGTCATGCAATTGCTCACATAACTAAGCCCCGTCACATGAATTTTATCCCCATGGATTACGCAGAACCAATATTATAGGT
This sequence comes from Neltuma alba, assembly GCF_004799145.2. NCBI lineage: Eukaryota > Viridiplantae > Streptophyta > Magnoliopsida > Fabales > Fabaceae > Neltuma > Neltuma alba. Next base: position 36,389 of record NW_021634681.1, read on the forward strand.
TAGGCAGATGAGACCCGCTCACTCCAAGTCCCTAATTATGTGGAGAGCTTTCAACTTGAGGGTTATAATCCCAGTACTTTGTCCTCAAAGGATGGGATGCGGCTACTTCCACTACACATTCAAGTACTCAATACTTGAAGCACTAGAAGTTCACGAGATAGTTATGGAATTGAGGGTAGGACTCAAGAGAAGATACGAGATAGGATATTCTGATACAGTCCCCAGAGGATATAGCCACTTGGCCCATCCACTTCTCATCCTCCCCTTTCTCAAATAAGTCATGACATGTCTATGCCCATCAGATAGCCCACGGAGGAATAACAATGCAGAAGAGGAAAGAAACTTAAGCAAAAATTCATACAGTTACCTTAAAAAGTGGATCAATATCCCCGTCAATATCAAACCAGCAAAATTCACTGTTAATCTTTGAGGCTGTGTAAAGAGCAATCTCTTTCTGCAAAAGAAGAAAAGCTTGGGCTTAACATCGCAGAACCATGTTTAAAATGGGTAAAACTAGCAGGAACCATGCTAACTCCAATTCCTCATTATCATATAACATCACCAATTTAATTTCATTATTCCCTAAAACAAAGAACATAACCAGTCAATATACAACGCTCAGTGAACTCAAAAATAAAGGGAAACAGGGGCGTATAGCCGTATAGGTGGCTCTTAACACAGATATACATAACAAATAAATATGAGGATGAATACAAAAGAAAACAACACCACTTTGATGCCAAAAGAAATCTGCCAGTTCACATCAACATGCTCTCAAATGTGTATATCAGACCACTAGTGGAGCTTCACTACTTAATGCAAAATGACAAGGACTAGTCTAAGCTTGCCAGCATTTCTTCAGCATAGGAAATGTCATAATGTTCTGTTCGTTATCAGACAAATCACAAACCTGATAAAAGGCAAGGCACTGGAGCACAAATTTTTCCATTGAATCCAATTCCAAATCAAGTGCAGCATCGTAATCCTTGACCTGTGACCGTTAAATAAAGTTATTGAACCAACAAATGTAATCAGAATTTGATAGAAACCTGGAACTCCGGAGTTCCCTATGTTGTGTGCCTTATTAAGGGTAAAAAGGAAAAAGAATAGAAACAACTACCCCTCCAGTTGTTATAGCAGAGGCCCCACCAAAACCCATATCTTGCCTACCTCCTACTCTGCATACTCCCTCCCTTTATTCTTTCTCTGGAATAGCTTATTTTTAAACATTCACCATTTAATTACACAGGTGCACCTTCCATTTTTAAAGGTTATAATTTTGCCATTGATGGCCTATCAAAACTCGAAAACAAAAAGTTTACATACAGCCTCTTTGTATTGTCCAACAGCATGGAAGCAGGAAGCTCGCAGATATAAACTCTCAATGTTAGCACCATCAATGCTCAACCCTATAGTCAAATCCTTGATAGCCTTCCTGTCATTTAAATCAGTAAGTAAAACAAAGGATTCCAAATCAGCGCATGTTAGGAAAGTAGAAAGTATTTGAAACTAATTTACATGGACTGAGGATGTTATTATAAATTCAAAGCTATCAACAAATCATCATAGTCTTACCAGAAATCGCTGGCATCCAATCATACTATGCAATATATATCTCTAAACTCACAAAATGCAGTTCAAAATGGCAGTCACTGTCCCTTAAATCCACCATCAAATTAAAATATAGAAATAAATTATATTTAGAACTACATGCCTTGAGACTTCCAGAATACTTTCACTGAAGTGCGTATATTTTCCTACCCAACCATCTTTTCCAAGTTAAAAATAATTTTAAAAAAAAATACTCTGAATGTGGCAAAGGATCCCATTTCAAGCAAAGTAATTTAAAAAAAAAAAAAACCAATTATTTCAAATTCTCCTTAGCCCCTATTGCTGTTCTTAACTCTCATTCTCATCCCCTCCTAGAAAGGTAACATTTTTCTTCACGTTCAACCATTCAAATATGCTTACCAAACAACTTATAAATCTTCCACTATATCTCAAGATTTCCCTTACTACCGTCCAAGGACTAAATCATCAAGACTTGTGAAAGCTCTGATCAAGTAAGGAACGATTTTGTTGGTTAAAAAATAAATCTATTCCATATATTAGCAGGTATGTTGTTTTAGATACCTGTGCTCTCCCATCGCATGGAACAACAGACCACGCAAATGATAAGCCTTTGCAAACCTACCATCAAAACCCAAAAGCAATAAGAATCAGCCCACTTAAAGTACGTTGAACAGGCACAATGTGCATATGTGAGAGAGACAAGATATTGATAATAAAAACAATAAGGTTCACTCACAACTATATCCAATCAATTTTCATTAGGAATAATTACCTCCCATCAATTTGCAGCACATGATTTAGACATTCCTGAGCTTTTGTTGGCTTTGCTAAATCTTGATAGAACTGCAAAAAATACATATTCATAACAAAGCTAGCAACTGAAATCATCTAACAGTAACAGGAATAGCTCGCAAAGGCACAGATATGTACCTAGTAGGGGCACGGGAATATGGTATTTTTTTCAGTGTATAGGGTATGGATATGGCAATATACACTATTAAAATAAAGAATTTTTTAAATATATACGACAATTTTCACAACAATCAACACAAAATTAAATAACAAATGATTCCAGATATAATTATCAAAATACTGATTAAGCTTCATAAATCTAATACGATCTCAATGTTTATAGAACTTCATTAAAACTGAGATTTAACTTGAGGTCCCTAAAATTCAGAGTTAAAAATTTGTACGCAAAATTACTATATATCCCCTTTATTTGGGGGGGAGGGGGATGCTACACAATACTTATTTAGGAGTAACAAGAGAAACCAATTAGAATCGGTACCAATTAGGTATCTGATACAGGTATATCTTCAATCCAGAATCACCCATGCTTCATAACATACAACTTGTTTAAGCAAATGTTTAAATGTGAACTAATATGCCTATGGAATAACTACTTCCAATCGAGTGAACTTATGACAAAGAACGAAGCAAACAGAAATGACAGAGACACAAGTACTAAAAAAAATGAAAGAAAAGAAAAAATGATTAACAGAGATGACAGAGAGCATAGGAATATATAACAGTTTACATCTTAAATCAGAAAATAAACTGTAGAAAGATGAGTTGGGTTTGTCAGAATCAAGCTTCCATCCAAGATCAAAACTTCTAACTGCCCATCCCTTTACAAACAAAAGGTTCAAAGATACCTGAGTCAGATGTGCCCATGCTTCAAGGAAATTTCCATCTAGCTGAAGTGATTTTAAATGTGCTTCCTCAGCTTTCTTATATTCACCAACTGAAGATAATGCTAAACCCTGGAAGAGACTATATTAGCTCAGAGAAAGAATGAAGACTTCCTCTCGAGCAGAAAACCAACACCAGATACCAGAGTTAATGAGATTTTCGATTTTAAAGTTTAACCTAAGACCCACCAGATATGTGTAGGCAGACTTGTTATCCTTCTCTAGCTTCACACAAGCTGAAAGGTCCTCAATAGCAGCATCAAACACCTTAAACTTGAAATTAACAATTCCTGCATTGAATTTTATGATAAACACAAATTGTTCAGTTCCTCAGGCTACTCTTTCTGAGGAAAAATCGTAGGCTCAGTGGTATGACCAGATTTACAAAGAATCAAAGTTCTTAAACATGAAATCCTCAATGAGATGTCAACAAAAACCAAGGGCATGCAGACAAGATGTTAGATGAGTACTTAACTCGAACAAGATTATTTTTAAGGAGCTTAGCAATAACCTGCTTTTTAAGTAAATGAGTAGTGCAATTTGCTCAAGTACAAGAAAATTGCATATACAGGTCTCAATAATTGTTCAAAAATTTACAGATATCACCTAAATTTCCATAGGAATGTCATGCAAATTCATACTGGGCTTCCAAGTTCATTAAATTTCTATCCACTCTCTATAAATGTAGAACTTGTTCGAGCACAGGATGCTATGAATGCTAAAGACTACAAATTCAGGCCATATAAAACTAAGTTCCTCTATCTTGATTTCTAGGAAATCCCACAACATGTGCGTGCGCACGTCTCTGTGTGCATAGAGATAGAGAGAAGCATGATTGATGGACCAGGAGCAACCAAACCAGCCCAAGTTCACCATAGAAAGAAAAAGACAAGCAAGAGCGATGAGTTCACAAGGAGAGGACAAAATTTTACTGATTCTGACAATTATAGTGGAGGGAGAATGCATTGAAAGCATGTCAGGACAGCAGTCAAGAGTACTAGCCTCTTAAAAGCTGACAAGGGTGGTAGTGCTCCTGCGTGCTTGCTTCTGTTTTCTTTCATTTCCATGTTCTCTTTTCAATGTGTTTAGGCTGTCATTGCTGTTTTTTTTTTTTTTAAGTGTTACCTCCTTCATTCTCTCATTGAGATTGGGTGAAACCTGGATATATTGACTTAATATAATATATTTTATAGCATTCCCTTCGTTTTTAACCCTGGTTCCCAGCTTAAAACTTAGTTTCCATCAACAATTCATTTTTTTTTTTTCAATCATAAATCAATTCTCCATGCAACAAAATTTTGGGCGGGTGGGGGAGGTGGGGGAACTTGGGGCAATGATTCTACCTCTCTCATGTAAGATATCTGCTGAGTTGGGTTCAAACTCTAATGCCTTGGTCAAGTCTTCAATAGCCTGAAGCAAAGAGAAAAAAGGTTGTCACGTTTATGGATTGTTATATCTGCAAGAAACATCATACAATACTTGCAAGAGTGGCACCACAACAGGTATCGAATGTTTTCTTCATATTTTAGATTTCTTTTAGAACAAAATCCAACATCTCATTGCACACGGAAAGACATGAATCCATCACTCTTGCTGCAGTAGTTTCAGGCTAACAGAATTAATTGTCAAAAAACTTAACTAGAAGCCTGAACTTTTCAGTCAGGGGTGGACCTAGAGCGGGCAAATTGTGGGCAAACCCCCCCGGGAAAAAAAAAAAAAAGAGAGAGAGAGTTGCCTATAAACAAGTAAAATATCCATCTGACGCTATCCCCCGAAAGAGTATTCTTATTCAGCAGCCAAAAAAAAAAAAAATTAAAATTGGAATGATGCCCAGCAACTAATAAGCGATGCAATATCAACTCACTAGAATATCACTTCCCTTTAGAGCAGGAACACTCATCCTTATAAATGAAGGACCAGATAATAGATTGGGTCCGTTGAAATCAGTCTTCCTTCATTTTTTTTTTTAAAAATAAAAGTACTCTACATATTGACTATAAAATAGATTTTATAAAATGAATTCTAAGAATAACCAACAATGTTCTCACTCTTACTATTTCACAAGATTCATTTCTTTTATTAATTCTTTAATTCTTTAATTATACCATATAATTATTGTAGAAATGCAATTTTATAATGATGTTATAACAAATATAAATGATGACTTTTTTCTAGTCAATAGTGTTGCATATATAGAGAAAAAATTACCAAAAGAAATGGATGAAATTATAGAAAAGTTATGCGCAACTAAGAATCGGTGAATATTATTTTTGTGTCTGTCTGTCTGATAATACCTGATCACCTTTGTCATATTTTTTATATCAAGATAAATATACTTATTCTATATTCTGGAGCCATTAACTCTATATGATTTTTTTATTTTTTTAATTTATATTTATTTTTATATTTAATAAATGTTATTATTTAAGTAATTAAATGATGTTTTTCAGTTTTGGGTTCCGTCCCTGTTTTCAATGATGCAATGCCAGAACCCGTACAAACTTAACACCATAGTTACAACAAATACCGGATATTATTGCAATTTTCTATAATAAAACTAATCAATTTTATGAATTACCAAAACAGTGTTGCCAGACACAGTGTGAAGCCTTTTTTAACTTGGAAGCTAAGATGAATAAGAAGTCAAACGGCAATCATATGAAGGTAAAATTTCAATTGACAGAAATTATGATATAATAACCAAGTTAAGTCATCCTTCACCTCAACAAACTCCCCCAACGCAGCCCGGGCCTGACCTCTCCTTTTCCATGCCTCACCGGCAGCTGGATTACATTGTATAGCCTAATATATACATCATGTAAACTATAAAAATAAGGGAAAACGCCCATATCTCTCTATACCTCACAGAAAGTATTTGCTTCAATACCTTAGTAAAATCAGCTATAGCAGCATCAAGTTCCCGCTGAAAGGCATATGCTGTCCCTCTTCCTATTAGAGCCTCAGGATATTCAGGGTCCTCTTTCAGGATCTGAGTATGGATGGAGACAAGATTACAGTTGATTATATGGAAGGAAAAAGAAGATAACCGCTTGAAATATATAGAAATGATGAGTAAATATCACTAGTGAGGATTGGACCTGGTCAAAAATGGATACTGCATGACCATATTTTCCTTCATTAACCTGCAAAAGGCTTTGAAATGTTAAGTAAACACCTCAATGCAGTTACAAAGCATCTGTCATACAATTATAATTATAATAACTAATTAAAAGCATGACACAAACCTCTGCTATACCCCTTGAGAGTCGAAAATCTACACTGATGGACTTTGACTTTGAAATCCGAGCGACACAAAACTTCTTATTTCTCCTTCCTTCATCATTTATTTTGAGGGAAAAATTTAACTTATTACTTGGCTTTCTAAAAATTTCCGTGATGTCAAATGAGTCACTATTTGTAGATACTTTTTCACATGATTCCGAGGTGTCACTTGAGTCATTACATGATTCAGAATTATAACTCAACTTATCAAGAATATCAGGGCTTCCATTAGCTTGATCATCAAATTTATTTGAGTTCCTATCTTCATCATGTAATTTATTTCTTGAATCAAATTTATCATCTCGCTTCAGGCAGATCTCAGATGTATCAGTAGCAATATCACACAATTCACCAGGATTGCTCAACCTATCTTTAGTATTAGAGTTTTCACTTAAATTGCTGCTACTGAGAGAAACTGTTTCAGATTGAAGCATGGAAGCCCCCAGTGCTTCATGCTGTATGTTGCAGCCTTGTTTTTCTTTTGTCAAAAGTTCTTCAAGTTCTAGCATCTGCTTCAAATCTGCAGACTGATGCAGAGCATGCTCATAGCCTTGCTCCCATACCAACAGAGCATCTTCTTTCTTCCCCAAAGCAGAGAGCGCATGACCTAAATGGCAGAATAAAACCAGCATAAGTTCAAATGATGGGACATTCACCTATCTGTGCGTGAGAAAATTCACTTAAACTTCCAATGCAAACAAAAAGATTGCGCCACCATAAATTGTAAATATCATGAACAAACTCAAGTGATGATATTTCCAACGTTATCATTATTAGCCAGTCATCAACCACGCTAACTCTCAAGTGAACCTAAATCATCACATCCTTGATGCTGCAGTGATTTAATCATTTCATCAATAACAATTATTCACCTATTTAACTAATAATGAAAGATCGCTTATCAGGAAATGTCAAGAGAATAGAAACTACACCAATCTCGCCACCAGATGAAGTGAAGGGTGACAGTAAATTTTAACGTATAGCACAGTAGAAAATTGGCTTGGCACACAGAATGATCCTCACTCCGGGGAACTTGTTCAATTATAAATTTAAGCATTGATTATGCTGAGTTAGCCGCAGAATGAATTAAAGCATAGATAACGATGGGGCAAGAAAAAGCAGTCAAGGCAACTGAAAACTTGCGAATAATTGGACACGAAGAGAAACCTTTGAGAATGTAAGCTTGAAGACGCGCAGGGTCAAGCTGAAGTGCTCTGTCGCAATCCTTGATTGCGTGTTTATGAAGCTCTAATCGGCTGTAACAAAAGGCTCTGTTGCTAAAAGCAACGTTGAGAACAAAAATGGCACATATAATTAGTTCGCAAATTCACGATAATTAATCGCGAAAAGTGAAGATCAATCGAGCAACAAATCGAAGAAAAATGGAGCTTGAAGGAAGTGTGATACACACCAGATGTCTTGGACTGCAGAAGACTGAGAAATAAGCGAATCAAGGATACGAATGGCCTTGGACCACTCCTTGGAGCTGCAGAGCCTGGCCAGCTGAACTCGCTCGGAGATAGCAGGAGCCATGGGTAAAGAGAAAAGAATCGAGGTGCACGGATCAGAAGGCTGAGCTTGTTGTGGATTACAGGTCGTGCTTCGAAGTTTCAACTTTCAACGGGTCCAATTACGATAGATTTGGGGCTGGAGACAGCAAGGGGTAAAATGGAGAATCTGACGGTTTGCCCGGAGCGCAGGAAAGTAAGAGGAAGGAGAAAGCGAAAGAGAAAAAGAAAACGGCGTTAACTGACGCCAAATGGGTTATAATGAAACAATGACTAAAAGAGGTGTTTTTAATATAAACTAAATTATAATTTTAAAAATAATTTTATAATATATAAAATAAATATATGGAGCATTTGGGAAACTTTTTATGATATTTAAATATCTCCAAAAATTAACTGTTTAAGTAGAGGAGGCCAGGATTTTTTTAAAAAATAAAAATAAAAAACTGTCTCAGGTAACGATCGTCACGGAGACAATTGGACTGGGCCAAAAAGGCCGAAACCCCGCATACGGGCAAGTTATCAGATTCCGTGAAACACTTTCCCTCGTTTTTTACATTTATTTTATAAAAAAAAATTACATATGAGGCCTTAAATAAGATAATCTTGTCTATAAATAAGTCTTGTATACTTATAAAAGGATGCAGGTGCAACTTACCCGGAAAGTATTTATTCAACGGTGCTGGACACTTAAAAATTTAAAATTATAACAATTTTACCTTATTATAAAAACTAATGTTAATGATTAAAACAGTGACTTTCACTGTTTATATTTTTAATAATAGGAAGTAAAATTGTTACAGTTTTAATTTTCTGAAACAAATTTGTACTAAAACTTTTGAGTGCTCGGCCAGTTCTTCTAAATAAAAATTTTTAGAACAAATTTACACTTTAATCTTTGTATAAAAATAGAGTTAAGTCCCTAAAATCTGATTGTAATTTGTTGTAGTTGCAAAAAGATCACACTGTCCCAGCTACAGACGCATACATTGGTAAGTCACGAAATTTCAGTTTCAAATTACAATATTCCAGTTGTAAATTCGTAAGGACCAGTTATAGATATTATCTCCAGTTCTTAATACTACCTCCGGTCCTAATTATAAGACCCAGTTGACTTATTTGAAGAGATTAAGGAAGTAAGTTAAGTTAGTTATTTGTAATAAATAAGTGTTGTCATTCCTAAAATATCCTTGTTAATTAAGTGTATTGGCTAGAACTATTATTATTAGAAGGACTATCTTGGAAAAAAATGCATAAATATGAGAGACAAAATAGATTGGGGTCTTATTAATTAGGACCAAACAAAAAGTCAAACGGGGTCTTATATTAAGGACCGGAGGTAGTATAAGACATTATTTGACTTTTATTTTGGTCCTAAATATAAGACCCCAATTCATTTTATTTTTCATATTTATCCATTTTTTCCCGAGATAATCATTATAATAATAATAGTTTTAGCTAATAAATTTGGTTAACAAGGATATTTTAAGAAAGGCAACACATATTTATTACAAATAACTAACTCAAATTATTTTTTTAATCTACTTAAATTATTCAACTAGTTTTTATATTTAGGACGAGGGTAATGACATTTCTGCGGGCTTGTGCTTGTAATTACAATTGAGATTACGGCAAGTTGTAATCTTCACTGTGTTTTTACAATTTATTTATAAACGAGTCTCTTATCCTTTATCCTTTTTTCCAGTGAATGACACCTTCATTGACATGGGAAAAAGATACACGATATACATGCGGAGTCATGTACAATTAACAGTAACGCAGGGAACGGGAAACTAATGAAATATTTGATTACCATTGATGAAAGATTTGATTGTAGTTTATATAAGATTTTATTTAAAGTTTAAATTGAAAACTCTTATACTACCTTCGGTCTTATTTATAAAACTTCGTTTACAGCTTACAAATAAGATCTTATAATTAGAACTAGAAGTAGCATAAGATAATCAAACAAGAAATAGATAGTCTAGTGTAGTGTAATATGTTATCTATTTTAAGATATAATATCATGTTCAAGCTATATGTATTCTTACACAAAATTGTTGGTGACTTGATATTGGTATTTTATGGAGTATTATGGGAATTTTGTTAACTTTAAATTAATAATATTTAAAAATTTACCATCACTCTCAAAACTTGTATTAAAAAAAAAAGCTTGTAAAACACTATACTGGATCATACATTACAAACTCCATCATAAAAAAAAAATACTTTATTAAACAAATACATATTTAATTTAACAGCATATTTTATTGTTCAATTATAAAAATGTACATTTAATCTATTTGTTCACTGAGTATAAAAAGAGACGCTTATCTCTTTGTTCATTGGATGTATTAATGAACATGCACTCATCTTTATTAGTCATTATACTACCTCATGTCCTTAATATATAAGCTAATTTAACTTTTATTTTAACCCTAATTATAAGACTCTAATCCACTTTGTCTCTTATATTTATTTATTTTTTTCCAAATTGATCCTTCTAATAATAGTAGTTCTAGCCAATATAATTAATCAGCAAAGATATCTTGGAAAAGATAACATTTATTATTACAAATAACTAAGTTAACTAGTTTTTTTAATATACTTAAATTAGTCAATTAGCTCTTATATTAAAAATATGAGGCCGTATATATTGAAGTCATTTATTGAATGGCCAATAAATAAATCTCTCCCGTCTTATAATATAATTCATCAAATATGTGCATCAACAATTGAACATCTTCTATGTGAATTAACATAATTTTTTTCAAAAATAGAAATCATATAACACCATACGAACGGCATTAATGCCGGGAAGAGCATGTTCCGGAGACAAAGGAAAACGATTCAAAGCTCGTTTGACTTTGTTACAAGAAATTTAAAAATAGCCTTTACTGAATACTAATTTATTTTGAGTATCACATATAGAACTGATTTTTCTTTTTTCTTTTTGCAAAAAGTAGTAAAAAGTTGGGAAATCAACTTTAGAACAGATTTTGAGTGCACCTGCCGACGGCCGACGACATGGGAAAAAATAATTAACGGCGCTGGAAAATAACATAGATGGCGGTGGTGGATAGTGGTCGGTAAAGGATGACACTGATAAAATAATAGAAAGTATGTGATCTAATGTTTAAACCCTTCTCAAGGTATTTAAAAAAAAAAAAACTTCTAATATAATGAAAAATAATGAAAATGACTGGATATGGGTATTTTTTTTCATTTTAGTTCTATTGCGTACCTGTTAGACTAAAATGGTTTAATATAGTAATTATGCGGATCAACATTGATTAAGTAATGAGAATAGTCATTCTTATTTAAGCAATTAATCTTGTTGTAATATTAAGCCATGGCCTCATTTTTACATAAAAATTATGCAAATAATAGGAATATAGTGGGAGACAATTATATACATTAATATTATTACACAATAAGGAGTTATATATGTGTGTTAGCATGCGCCTTATAACACATAATCCTGGTGATCTTCATGACAACACATAAGCTCACCCTAACAATTAAGGACATATTTGTAACAACCCTCTCACTATCATTCTCTGTCCATGATAGCGTTAAGGCATAATATAAAATGAAAAATGCACTGTTAAATTTTTAAGATCAGTCAAGCATCTATCTATGAAATCTCTCAATTTTTTCCTCCAATATTTACTGAATTTTGGAAGCACAAGTCTTTGTAGCATATTTCCACTCTTGCCATGGACCAACAGGGAATTGCCCGTTTTTGGGGCAACCTAGATAACGGAGACAGAAATGCATTAGTCTGGCTGGGACATTTCTGGTGCCGTGTTATTGGGAGTTTAGGAGCCTCAAAAGTCTTAAAAAAAAAAAAGTAATTTTACGTAAGTCTTCTTACATACTAATTTCGTACAATATAAAATTATTTCCAAAAAACTAATTAAAATACTCTTATGATCGGGCGTGGCCGAGGGGGTTATAAATCAAAATTAAAGGTTATTATGGCTTTGTCCTGGCGCTTTTGTTAGCGGTTTTCATAGATGATTGTGAGAAGAAAGGAATATTAACATGGGTTGGGATTGTGTGGCGTGAGATAAACTTATCATAAAGTCGTCCTTACTTGCCATCGAATCAAAACACAGAGTTAAATGACAAGCGGCGCTGCAATTCCGTTTATTAGTCCTGTTGACACCGTAAATTATCATCTCTGAGTCTGAACAACACAGATGGGACGGCCCGTGTGTAAAATTTAACAGCACCTTATACTCCCCCCCAACAGGTTATTTTTGTAAATATAAAAAATCTAAATTATTATATTTTATATTCCAAATAAAATACCATAATAAGAATTATAAAGGTACTAGTAATAAATAATTTTGAAAAGATCACTATAGAGTTTTAAAGAAAAAATATGATTACCAGAGAGCCTCACAAACAAATAAAAACATCAACCTGTTGTTATTTTTTATACTGAGATTTGTCATTGCGGCTCACATGTATCATTTTTTTAATGATTATATTTGTTTTATTCAGATCTCATAAATTTTTAGACAGATTTATCAGGACCGTCCATATCAGAGAGGAGATAAGTTTTGAGTGCTCATCTATCCGTTTATGATCCATCATTGTCTGATTCTAACCATAAGCTAGTCATCTCAAAGTATCAATTTCATGGCTGGATGGCAGAACCTCGCTACAATTTTTGGTTTGGCATCAACATCTAATGATCTAAACACTAAATAGCACTCCTTCAGTCTTAAATATGTGTATAAAAATTTTATATTTAAAACCGGAGCAATAAATACCAATGTTCCTGCATCGAGGACTCCGCCATAAATATTCCCCCGGTCAATGCCTACGTCATAGTTAGAGGGTTATTTTATTTTATTTTATTTTGGACCAGCAAAAGTTAGAGGGGTTAATAGCTTTACTTGGCAATTTTTAATCAAATCACTATAAAGACATAAAAAGTTAATGGCCCACACCTAAATTGTTTCCACATGTGTGGCCCCAAAACATGTGCAATAAATTAGGGTTATTAAGAAAAAATAATTTGAAAATATCTTTATATATAAAGGTTATACGTATATTTTTTTTAAAAAATAATCTCTCTCTTATTAGTCTTCTTTTTTCGGCACAGTCTTATTAGTGCTATTATTAATATATTAATAACATATATTTAATATGCAAACTAACATTAAAAAAATTGTGGGGTTTATGTGCTTAATCAAGGCCCAAGAGGGCAATTACTGTTAAAGAACACCCAAAGTCCAATTCATCTGGATGATCTAAACATTTTGGACCGTAGAAGGTACTCCAACAAACAACTACCCAAGAAAATAAAACAGGACAACAAGAAGGGAAAAAAAAAAGGTTGAATAATCACCCTCCTGGCACTGCCAGGAGCCACCTATGGCTGTGCCTTCCGCCTTCCGTCCTTTTGCGAAATAGAGACACACTGTTCCTTTTTTAAAATCTAGAATACAAACACTAGGATTTAGTGATCATTCCATTACACATATTGTTTAAATCCTTACTATGTATAGTTTGTTCCCGCACGCGGCACGCCGTTACGTCACGCCACAATATCCTCCCTGATGTGCCTGAGCACCAAGGGAATTACGATGTCCGGCGAGCTTAGCTGTGGCAAATGACCGTCCGTCGACATGACCTCCACGATGGAGTCGGCGGCGATGTGTTCGTGGAGGTACTCGGAAACCACCACCGGAACCGCCAAGTCCTTCACGCTCTGAAGTATATGGCACGGAACTGTGATGAGCCCCAGAATTTGCCGCATATCGCTTTGGAAAATCGTCTGTGCCACGCTCAGCGCTATGTCCGGTCTCATGTTGAACAATGTCCTGCTAAATTCCTGAACCGCCACCGACTCCAATTCCCCACCCACCGCTAGAGGAGCGAACCCGGCGCACCACGCTTTGTAATTCGCCCCAATTGCATCGAACAGCTGGTTCAGATCTTCTTGCTCAAACCCTCCGTAATAATCCACGTCGTTCAAGTACCTTGCCCAGACAGAAACCGCACGCAGAATTTGAGATCAGTTGAGAGTATAATTACATTCCTCGTCAGATAAGAGCAGTTTGTAATGTTTTACCTAGGGGAAGCAGAGATCATGATGAGCTTGGAGAATAGATCAGGGCGAGTGATGGAAGCAATAGCACCTATCATGGCGGAAACAGAGTGGCCAATGAAGATGCAGGAATCAATATGGAGCTCTTCTAAAATGGCGATAAGATCGTAGGCGTAGCCTTCGAGCGTGGAGTAGCGTTCAAAATCAAAGTAATCGGGATTAGTGGTACCCGCGCCCATATTATCGTAGAGAACGACGCGAAACTCGTCGACAAGATGAGGGACTAGATGTTTCCAAACCGACTGATCCGTGCCAAATCCATGACCCAGAACTATAAACCTCGTGCCTGATCCCAAAACGTTCACGTTCTGAGCTTCTTCCACAATCCCCATTTCGCTTCCTTCTTTCTGACTCTGCCCGCCTTTTTCTCTCGAGGTGTGTATGTGCTAGCAGAGAAGTCTGACTTTGAGCAATGAGTGGGCGTGTTAGACCTGTTTGACGGTGATGACGCAGAGCCAGAACCACCACACCTAAATATGTGTTTAAGGGTGAAGACAACTCTCTCCCACTTTGGTTGGCTTCTGGAAAAATCTTGTTCTATAAAAGCAAGTCTACGATTGGCCATGATAGGAAGTTTAGAGATATGTTCGAAGGTTTTTGATACGGTGCGGGGCGGCGTATGGTGATGGGATAGATCCAAGGCATGATAGATTGATAACAGAAAAAGTGGGCTTGTCTGAACCGTCCATGGGGCCTCACTTATTGTAGCTTGGCATTATCGCGGCAGCGAAATGCATTTACACGAGAGTCAATGAATTATAGGAAGGCCCTGGCCCACTGCTATTAAAACCTCAGTGGTCCAGCTCCAGGTTGTGGTTATGGCCTATTGGCTTTGTGCACACTCAGACAGCATGTGATTTTTTTTCTTTTTGTATTTTGTTGTTGTTTTTCCCCCTTTTGTGCGGAGTGAGAGAGTTTAGTGTTAATAAAAATAAAAGTAGCATTCAAACAAATCAATTCAATTGACATCAATGATAGTTCTTGATCTCTCAATATGGATATCGATTTAGAAAATATCTTTGAATTAAATTTGCACTGAAAAAAATCTTTGATGCTTACTACGCATCTTAGGCCTGGAAGCATCCTTTAATATCTTGACCTAAGATCTTTGGTGCTGTTTGGTATGAAATATTAAAAAATAAGGGATAGAGATTGAGATTGAAAGTGTAAAACTATATTAAAAGAGTGCTTAGTATGAGTAATTGCATGATACCTGGGATTAGACAAACCCATGTATGTGAGATTGGGGAATACCATAAGGGGAGGTGGTATTCTCCAATCCTATCTATATCAGATTGCCTAATCCCATGAAATAAAAAATTACTTATACTAAGTATCTTTTTAACATATGTTTTCAATCGCAATTCCAGTCTTTATCTTTCATTTTCAATACTTTGTATCAAACGTAACCTTAAAGTATTGAAATTAAAAAAATGGAGAACGTTTGTAATAGAAATTCGTAAGAAATAATCAACAAGGGTCCAAAAAGCGCTTGAATGGGTTTAACAGTTAAGGACAACTAATGTGAGGTAAACTACTGCGAGAAAAGAAAGGGGAAAAAAAACACAGAGTTGAGACCAACTATTCTTTAGTCTTGTAAGGAGGTTTAGTCATAGCCTGAACTAATTTAATGGCACGGTGAATTATACACACCCACACAAGGATCCATCAAGAATTTGGTTTAATATTTCATATTTTAAAATCAATTTAAAGTTACACATCTAGGTTGAATTTATATTAACATATATAATTTATAAAAAAGATTACACTATTTATAAGCTATTAAAACTTCTCTTTACCTCTTTTGCTCTGCTTTTTTTTTTTTTGGGTTAGGCACAAGTATTATATCATAGGAGGTAACCCTATTCGAGTTATTATCAAGCACTAAATGTATGAAGCTCTCTCAACAATGATTTAAATCTTGATTTGTCATGTTGTCAAAAATTAGCTTATTCACCCCACAATCTAATTATGATGAAAAATGCTAAAAAAAAAGATGGACTCAACATTCTTTTAGCACATTGGTACTCTTGTTAATTTTTTTAATAAATGGGCTAAAATGCCTAGTCCAAAGTTAAAGGCCCAAAATATTCCACTCGGCCCTTGATAGATGCCTAGTGCAAATGGACATTCTAAAGGGAGGGGAAAGACAAAGACAACTCGTGTTTGCAAAAGGCCCAAATGATAAGTAGGGGTGCTCAAGTGTGAACTCGTCCTAGCTGTCCCGTACCCGTCTCGGAGGTTTAGGGACGGGACAGTCCCGTCCTGAGTGAGGCCGTAATGGGACGCCACCGGGACTGGGATAGTAAAAGTCCCCCTGTTTTTTTAAAATAATTTTTATTGTTATTATGTCATTATGTGTAGTCTGAATGTCTGATTACTGAAGCTCGAGACTGAGAGTGAGACCCTAAGTCCTGTTAGTGTTCACTATTCAATGTTCCAATTCCTTATTTCATCCCCCTCCAAAGTCCACACCTAAGACCTCCACGGCTACGCCTTCACTGTCCCTTTTATTTTTTGAGTCACAAACTCATAGTGTTAGAGGTCGCTCATTCACCATCGTTCATCGTCATTCCTCACTGAGTCACTGTCACTCACCATCGCTCACCCTCACTAGCTCACCCTACTTCATCTTCTCCTAAATCCTAAATTCGTAAGTCTCAGCTTTTGAATCGGTGAATCTGAGCTTCTTACCTCTCGTTGTCAGTCTCATCTTCTGAATCTGAGCTTCTCGCCTCTTGCTCCATGCCATCATCGATCAATCACAGGCTCACAAGTCACAGGTCCCACCATCGCTTGCTCTGTTGATCACTCTCTATTCATTCATCATCCTTCCCATAGCAGTTCGCAGCAACCAACAGGTAAGTAACTTTGTTCTCCATCCGTTCATCATCCCTGATCCCACTTGCTTTGATGCTTGCCCTGTTATTGTCTACCCGTCTCCAAGCCCCAATCCCTTGTATTGTGCTGCTTCTTTGTTCCTTGACTTTATGTGTAAACCAGTAGGAGTTCTGAAAATGATAAAACTCTTGATTCTGAAATTTAGTAGGCTTTCTTTGATTGACTCTGCTGCTTAAAAACTGAAAATTGGGTTCACTATGTTTGAAAATTAGGTCTCTGATCTGTTCAAGTCATTTTAAATGCTTCAATGCTGCTTAATTTGTTTAATTTGTTCAATACTGCTTAATCTACTTAGGAAGACCGAAATGGCCCCTGTTGACACTACACCCACTACTAAAGAAAACATTAGAAATGTTGAAGGAGATTTGGAAACTGAAAGCAATGACTCAGCATCAATGTCTAATGAAGAAGCAACACAAACAGAGACCCCATATGCCTCAAATATTGAGGGAGAAGAGATACCAGCAAAAAGAATGAAAACATCTAATGTATGGCTGCATTTTGACAAGCTTCCTTTGGATCAAACTAAGGGAGAACACCGAGCTAAGTGCAAGTATTGCCCAGCTACAATTGCTTGTCACCCTACTAGACATGGGACAAATGGATTGCGAAAACATGCAAGGAGGTGTCCTAAAAATCCAAACAAAGCCAACAAGATGACACAATCATTGTTTACAGCCTCTCAACTAGGGTCCTTTAAATCAGTGACACATCATTTATTTACTCAAGAGCGGTGCAGAAGAGCTGTTGCAAAATTTATTATATTGGAGGAACTGCCTTTTCAGATTGTGGAAAGTGAGGGTTTTAAACAAATGATGAATGACATAGAACCTCGATTTCAAGTTCCCTCTAGAATGACTGCTACTAGAGATTGCTATAAGTTGTATCTTGAAGAAGCTGGAAAGTTGAGAAGTTATTTTAAAAAGGAAAAAGTTCATGTTTCCCTCACTACAGATACATGGACTTCCAATCAGAATGCCAACCATATGTCCTTAACTGCTCATTGGATTGATGAAGATTGGCAATCGCAGAAGCGACTCTTAAATTTTTCAGTAGTTGAAAACCATAAGGGTGACACAATTGCAGAAGAAATAGAGAAATGCTTATTGATATGGAATATTGACAAGGTATTCACTATCATCGCTGATAATGCTTCTTCAAATGATAGTACATTATCAACCTTGAAGGCAGTTTTCAAACATTGGAATGGTCTAGTTTGTGATGGGGAGTTCATGCACATACAGTGCTGTGCGCATATATTAAATTTGATTGTTTCTGATGGTGTGAAGGACATGCATTACTCTATTGATGCCATTTGAAATGCCATTAAATATGTAAGAACTTCTCCATCAAGGTTTCGAAAATTCAAGGAGCTTGTGGAAAAAATGAAAATTGATTCAAAAAATCTCTTGAGCATGGATAGTCCAAGTAGGTGGAATTCAACTTATATAATGTTGCAGAATACCATTAAATTTGGTAGCGTGTTTGATAGGATGGAGCAAACTGATGTAGAGTACAAAAAATCATTTTTAGAAAAGAGCTTAGTTGGTCCTCCTAATGTAGCAGATTTTCAAGTGGCTAGGTAGTTTGTTGCATTTTTGAAGGTGTTCTATAATGTCACTCTGAAATTTTCAGGATCACTTTATGTGACATCAAATATAGCCTTCCAACAAATAGTTAATGTGGTTGCCATTTTGAATAGAAGGGCAAATAATCAAAGTTCTTTGTTGTTTTCCATGGCTAAGAGTATGCAGATCAAGTATAACAAGTATTGGGGGAAGTTTGACAACTTTAATCCTTTGTTGGTGATAGAAGCGGTTCTTGATCCGAGGCATAAGATGAAATTTTTAAAATTTGCTTTTAAGGATATGTATAATGATCCTGCACATCGTGAAGACATAACAAAAAAAGTTTTAGATGTCTTGTATCGCCTATATAACCATTATTCAATTGTGCTTAGCATATCTCAGGCTGAAATTCGGACTGAAACTCAATCACAAGTGGCTTCTAGCAGTATCATAGACTTGAATAATATAGAATCCTTGGATATGGATGGAGATCACGCTTTCACTGCAATAGAAAGGTTCCTTGCACAAACTAAGATTGAGCTTCAAACAGATAAGTATGCTGAGGTGGAGAAGTATCTTCAAGGTGAGTTAGTTGAAGCTCGTGATCCTACATTTGATATTCTGGGTTGGTAGAGAGTCAATGCTAGCAAGTATAGAGTCCTTTCATTGATTGCTAGTGATGTGTTGGCGATGCCTATCTCCAATGTGTCTTCAGAATCAACATTGAGCATAGGAGGTCGTGTTATTGATGATTTTAGAAGCTCATTATCCCCTAAGATGGTTGAGGAGCTTATTTGTGCACAAAATTGGCTATCTCCATCTACTTCCAAGCTAAAAGGACTTGACACTGATGACTTTAATGACACTGATAATGTGATACATGGTAAATGAATTATGATCATATTATTTATTTTATAACATCAAATTTATTTGATTCTTAAAAATAATTATTTTTTTCCTGTTCTTTTCTTTCTTTGCAGATGAAGAAGTAGCATCAAATTTGATTGAACAAGAGCAAGAGCCAAAGAAATAGTGGATGACCAAATGTTGATTATTGCTGATTTGCTAGGCTTCTGAATTTGTGTTGTTGTATTTCTATCTTTGTGTTCATGTTGACTATTGAGTTGGATTTCTATCTCTGTGACTTTGTGTTGTTGTTTAAGACTTTAAGTTTAAGCATATGAGCCTATCTATGTATTTTGATTTGGCTGGAATGGATGCTGGACAACTAAACAAATTGTGTTAAAATTATTTCAGCCTCTGTCTTTGATTAATGCTTGAACTTCTTCTATATTTAAATGATTGTTGTAGCCTTCATGGATATTAGTTAGATTGAGTTTTATTTAATTTGCTTCAGGTGGTTGTTAACTTGTTATTATGTGTTTTGAAGCTGTAAATTTGCTTCAGATATCACTACTAAAGGGGTTGGAACTTTGTCACAGTTTCACTATTTATTGGAAAAAAAATAAAAAGACAAATATGAAAAACGTCTTTTTTTTTTTCAGGTTGGTTAATCAGGTGGTTTGTGTATTTTCCCAATTCCCCACCTTCTCTTGAAATGTGATTCATGTGTTTGAAGTGTTTGGAGGGATGGATTTGAAAAAAAAAATTCATAGGCCCAATAGATTTAGTTCAGCCCAATTTATTCCCATTGGGTACTAGCAGGAAATAAAGGTGTTGGGCCAGGGCATTGTAACCATAAACCCATTGGTGTAGCCCAATTTGAAGCTCTATCATAGTGCCTTCTTGATGCAGGACGGGACGGGACGAGACACAAGACACATGACCAATTAACCTAGAGGGGACACAGGACAGGGTTGTCCCGGTCCTGTCCCATCCCATGTGTAGGCCTAATGATAAGCAAGGATAGGTGCCCCAGAATACGAAGTAAATATGTAGATGAATTTGCCTCGTTTTACAAAAAAATCTTCCAAAAAGCACTTTTGGGTGCTTCCAAATACCCCCTTGAAGACCAAGAAGATCAAAGCTGGTGGAGTGATTTTCAGAGACCACTCTAGGGAAGAGTTAAGATGGTTTCTATCGTATGGTTCAATCCCAAACCTGGTAGTTAAGATGGGTTTTTGATTCCATTTGGTAAATGTTTTGACTCGTCGTAAATTGAATTTTCTGAATGGAAGAATTGTGTATCTAATGTTACTGTTAATTTTGTCAGACATCTTAGTTCTTGGCTTTCTTATCTTTAGATTTCCCTGAATGTTGTTATTTTATGTCACATGATACTTTATGCCTATCCCGTTGGCAAAAAGGGGGGAAAAAGGATACTTTATGCCTATCAACTATAAAATTGGAAATTGGGGTTGACTGTAAGAAATACTTTTGGTTCAATTAAGTCGCTTGGGCGGTATAGATAGCGGCCAAAACATTCAAATCTCATGAAAACACACACATAAAAGAAATTCCTATTTTTCTAATGAAAAAAAAATAACCATTTTATTTTGTATTGCTGACATCATGAAGCAGCTTATTAAATAAAGTTTTTGGATATAATTTATTCAAGTGATTTTAAAATTCCAAAAATATTTAATGTCATGTGTTGGTTATGGAACATGATAATAATAACACAAAACTGTCTGAATTGTCCCTGCTTTCATATACCCCATAATATATTTCATAGTTGTAATTAATTGTCTTATCATAAAAATAACTGTGATGAGTTTTTACAAAAAAAAATCGATAAGTTTAATAATTCATCCTTGGATGCAAGTGTTGATTGTCTAAATGACATTATGGCTGAGTGAGCTTCTGAAGATCAAGTTACGATCCATTGGTTAAATGTCTATAAGAGTATGTTATAGCCACCTATTTATGGAAGTATGTCTCATGTTGAAAGGGAAAAAGGCTTCCTCATATCCTGGAAGTCCTCTAATTTGAATCATTGACCATATCTGAATATAATAACTATTTTAGAAAATTATAGGACTTCAAATTTATATTGAGATAATTCATAACGTTACAATTACTATATGTAGGATTTTCTTGGAAAAAAATCTTGAGTGTTTGATTATACTCCCCCCACCCCCCGGAAAAAGGGATCATCTTCGTGCCTTTTGTTTTCTATTCATTGTTGAACACAATGTATTCTGGTGGGTATTTTGGAGCGGATGATTCTGTTGTTACGACGATTTTTATTCTTCTTAAGAATATGCATGTGCATAGGCAGACATGTATATTTAAATTTAGCAATTTTAGAACTGTGTAACAATATTTGTTTCTTTTGGCGGGCAAAAATAAAAATTTGTTTCTAAATTTAACTATCATATAACATGTGCTATGAAACATGATTTTGAATGATACATATTCAAGTGTTATGACATGAGTTTGAAATCTTCGGATAGTCTCTTCTTTGAGTTAAGGGGTATTTCGATGAAAACCAAATTATAATTTTAAAAGTAATTTTACGATATACAAAATAAATATGTAAAAGAGTTTGTCTTGATTTGTGAAAATATGCTTTTTAGAAACACTTTTGTGTAATGCCAAACACTCCCTTGGCTGGAATGAGTTGTTTCCTCTCAATGGAAGTATGGTTGGTTTCTGACTTTTCCTCTTCCCTCGCGGCACACAAACGACCACACCTGACTTAGGTTTCTTTAAAACTCCTTTGGTAAAGGGGGGAAATGGAAGGAAGGGGAGAAATTTTTTTTAATAAGTTTATTTTAAAAAATAAAAAAGTAAGATTTTAAAATTTTAATGAAAAGAATGTGTAAGATAAAAGAATAATATTAAATGAATAATTAAAATTTTAATAAAGAGAATGTACAAGATAAACAAATAATAAAATGAGTAATTTATCTTGCACATTCTCTTTATTAAAATTTTAAACTACCATTTCTCTAATTTCTTCCCTCTTTTTTTTAATAACTATTTTCCTCATACTAAAATGGGGTAAAGTTATTCTAGCCACGTTTTTTATTGGGTAAACCTCTAGCTGCGTTTTTAGTCATGTGTAGGGGTGAGCAAATAGCCCATAACCCAATAATTTTTTGCCTCTTAAAGCCTGCCCAATTAGCCCAAATAGAAGATAATAAACAGGCTGACTTAAATGGGCGGGGCAGCCCATTAAACGGGACGGGCTATGGGCAAGGCTTCGGGCTACCCATACTCGCCCATTTAAGTTTTATTTTTTAAAAAAAATATATTTTTATTCTTTAGACCTAGCTTCTGCTGCCTTTCAAGCTTTCATTATCCATTTCTTTTCAGTTCCAGTTCCACTCTTTTGATTGAACTGCTCTCTCAGTGTCACTTTGCCGCTTTGCCGTCTTCGCTCTATGTTTGCATTTCTGCGATTCAACTTCTAGCCAGTTGCCCAGTTTGCTTCGAGCTCTAGCAATTTGTGAACTATAATTGACTCGTCTGCGAGAGTGAGGCCGTGACTTTGCATCTTCATGTGCGATATTGGAGCTCCAATGAACCAGTGATCATCTGCGAGCCTATGACGCTGGGTTGCTGCACCTTCATCTTTGACATTGGAGCTCCAGTGATCGTTTGTACTACGTCTTGCCATCTTCGAGTTTGAGACTTCGACTTTGACTTCGAGTTCTCCTTCTTGGCAGCTCCTCATAGTGGACTAGTGGCATCCCTCAATCTGTTGAAGATTGAAGCAAAGGTCGCTATCGCTGGTGCCTGGTAGCTCACTGTTTGATAAATTTTTGTTTTTGACTTCTCTCTGTTCCTCCATTGTTGGTCACTATCTCTTTGTTCCTCCATTTTGGACTTCTGGTAGCTCACTGGTCATGGTCACTATCTCGTTGATTGGTCAACCATATAAAGATGCTTCTGTTTAAAACATATGTCTATTACCCTAATCACAATGCTGCACGACAAATGTAAATTTAACTATTATTCTGTTTATGACTTACTTATATATAACTGTAGTTCCCTGTCTGCTCAATTGCCTAGTATGATACGCTGATATGTTTGAAATACTAGCTTTATCTTTGTTTTCTTACATAAACATGATTATAGTTCTCTTGGTCATTTCTCATTGTCATTGTGATTGATTTGGAATATAGAAGAAATAAGCAACTCAAAGTTTCCATTTGAGTGAATGCTTTTTCAAAAAGAAAAAAAAATTCAAAGCGTGTCGTTATTGTTTTTTTTTTGGGGTCAAACTAACGGTATCAACACCGGGTTGAAAATCAGGGAGTAACCCATTTTGAATATGCATCCACAAAAGAAACATTTAATAAAAGTAGACATTATAATTACAAGGGAGAATTAATATGCCGGTCCTTATTCTTTTCCTCAGTTTTTAATTAGGTCCTTATACTTTTTTTTTTTCATTTTATTGAATCCTTATTGTTTTAAATGTTAAAGGCGTTAGTCCTTCCATCTAAAATCTGTCAGACCAAGTTAGAGCATCAATGAAAGAAATTGACATGGCTTCTAGTTGGATCAGATGTGGCCAGATTGACTTGGAGTGAAGCCATATTTGTTGGCGTCTTTATTTCATTCCAAAAAAAAGCAGAAGAGATGAGTGTTGAGGATGAGCTTTGATGCAAGAGTTTTGTCTTTGGAGTAAACAAAATAGTAACAAGCTTTCAAAATAGCACTATTCATAGTCTCTGAATCTAACAATCAGGTGAGAGAAAATTGCTTCTATTCGTTGAGTTTCTGAGCTTTGTTCATTAGGAATTATTTGTAGTTTACTGGTTATATTTTGGGTATATATTAAAACCTATGCACGATGTAGATGAAGCTGAGCCAGGTGATATTAAGGTATTTGAAGATAGTGAATTAGTGATGAAGGAGAGTTGGGCGATGATTATTCTCATGGCTTTATTGATGTCGATGCATAAAACCTTCAAGAAGAAGTTTTCAAGCCAAATAATGTCTTTGTGGTTGTGAACAAGGCTCTCTCTGTTCATTTATAATAGAAACAAGTAAAAGTAGACTGCTACTATGTTTTCCTCTATTTTAGGTCCAAAAAACAGAGGTCAACAAAATAATATGGTAGCTACTTAGTACATGTGTTGACATATAAGAAATAGGATTAAAAAGCTTAATAGTAATAGCATGTCTTGTGTCTCTTGCCTGCGCTAATGATTCATAGCCCTTCTATCACTCCCTGTCTCCTTCGATAAATTTAATACAGCATTATATATAATGAATTAAATTATCTTAGATTTCATGTTTAATGCATAAAAAGGAGGAAAAGATGCTATCTAGTTTGCTCAAACATAAATATGAGTAGGAGCCTTTCTACTAGGCAGTAGTGTTACCATTACTATCTAGCCAGGGTATTTGCTTAATCTCCAAATAATAACACGACTGCAAGTTGCGCCTTTAACTTGAGAATTTGGTATCTAGTAAAAAAGACTCCAATCATGTCCTACGTGGATTCACTCAAACAGTGTTATAACAGTTTTAACCTTTAGGGATGGACAGCTTAAACAGCGGAAACAAGAAGGAGTTCATAAAAAGAAAAAAAAGTTGAAGGATTTGATTAAAAATGGAAAGAAAGTATAAGGATTGGCATATTAGTTTTCCCTAATTATAAAATAGACAAAACAAATAATAAACACATCGAACCGAAGAGATAATACATTGCTTAGTTTCATCATGCCATGGTTATTTCTTTTCATAGTTTATAAATAGCAAGATTTTTTTAAATTTTATTTTACACACACACAAATACATATAGGTTACCATTTTATCAATGAATATAACATGAAAAATTTAGAAAAATCATATTGTATATTAACTGCGAACCATGTGGTTATTTTCCAGTTAAAAAGAGTCTAATGATATTAATGCTCATGAACATTTGTAATGCTGCACTGGCTCAAGGCAGATATTAAAAAAAGTCTGATAGGCAAGCAGCAATAATCTACCCCATTATTTCTAAACCTTAATCTACTTCACTTCTTAATAATTAGAAGCGCTTATGACAGATTAATTCTCTTCAACTTCAAAACTAATCGAAGACTCCTCCAACTTCAACTTTGGGCAACACAAGTCGTCTTTTCGATTGGCAATTTTATTATTATGGACTCTTTCATACAAAACACAATAAGTATGTTACAAAAAAGAACATGAAGATGATGAAGAAGTTCAAAAGTGGGGGAAAAAAGAACTAAGCTGACTAGGGGAAATTATTTCAAATATTAAAAGTTACTATAAGATTTTAAGATCCTTAAGATCTGATATAAACTTTTAGTCTAGTGAATTGGAGTTCAAAGGTTTTTAAGATACTGTATTTTTCTTAACCATGTCTGAGTGCTTAGATGATCTAGTTTTTTCTCTTGTTTTGCATTTTGAGAACCAAAACGTCGACGACGTACCCAGGAGCAGTGAGCGATATCGATAATCATTTTGCGTCGGCAATATCGTCACGGATGTGGCGGAGCAAGACGGGGACAAGGATGTCCGGCGAGCTCAACTGCGGCAAGTGACCTTCGGTGGGGGTGATCTCGACGATGGACTTAGCGCCGATATGTTGTTGGAGGTATTCGGAGACGACGAGAGGGACGGCGAGGTCCCTGGAGCTCTGAATGATGTGGCAGGGGACGGTGACGAGGCCGAGAATGTGCCTCATGTCGAACTGGAAGATGGTCTGAGCCAAGCTGAGGGCTATGTCGGGCCTCATGTTGAAGAGGGTTCGGCCGAATTCCTGGACGGCGACGGAGTCCAGATCGCCGCCGACCACCATCGGAGCAAACCCCGCGCACCATGCTTTGTAGTTAGATTGCATCCCTTCGAACAGTTGGCTCAGATCTTCTTGATGGAACCCTCCGTAATAGTCATCATCGTTCAGAAACCTGCGCGCACGTTTTCAACTTTTGCTCTGAGCAATTATACATGATAACAGTCGCCAGTCGGATAGAGGAATGAGAAAATAAATAAGGAATCTTTTCTTTTTATATATTACTCCTCCACTCTTTAATATAAGACTCATTTAGCTACTTTGATTAGATTAAGAAAGTTAGATAAGTTAGTTAATTATAATAAATGTGACACATTTTTCCTAAACACCATAATCATATTTTTTAATACCTCTTCCTTTCCACTTTGATTATGGTTGATGGAGTGTCCATAAGGGTAATTTAGAGAAAACTGATAAATATAAGAAATGGGTCTATATTTAGAACTAAAACAAACTCAACAATTAGGTCTTATATTAAGAACCGGAGGACTATCATATATAATTTTTATCGCATCCTGGGGTGTCTACTCCTCCTCCTTTGCTCCCTAAATTTTTTTCCACTTTCCAAATGTTTTTTATGCTTCTGATAATTAGATTCCGTATAAAATGAGTGATATTTTTATGAACAAAATATACTTAATATTTTTTTGGTACAATATATATTCAATTTGCTATTGAACCAGAATTTAAAGTCATGAAAAAAGTGTAAAGAATGAAAATAGCTACCCACATCACCACCTCACCATTTTGTATCAGAATAAAGTGACATAGGGTACAAAATGTAAAACTGAGGATAGAAACAAATTCCTCCTCCTCTCTCCATAATTAGAAAAATTAATTCATGCTTCTTAATAAATATTTAAATAACGATGGATAATTTTAAAACAACAAAATTCCAACGAGCTAGTAGAAGATGAGCTCTTTTATGAGTTAATTTTAATTAATAGTATCTCCGATCTTTGACTTAGTTGATTCATTTGAAGAGATTAAAAAAGTTAGTTAAGTTAGTTATTTATAATAAATAAATATTAACTTTCTTAAAATATCCTATTAATCATATATGCCTGAACTATTTATTAATAGTAACTCCTTAACATATACAATAATTACTAAAGAGATTACTTGAGGGCAAAATATATAAATATTAGAAACAAAGTATATTAGAATCTTATATTTAGGATCAAATTGATATAAAATCAGCTCTTATATTAAGGACATGACGTAGTAAAATGTTTATTACATTATTGTTACTACTTATATCATTTTGCATCTAGGGTTTAACATATATAGAATAATCTAGAAAACAAATAATGGGACAGTGTGTTTGATGATCAGGATATGCACGTCATTCATCAACCACATCTCACTTTAACTTTATTCATTTGCTCCCTTCTGGCCCCAGTGCGATCAGCTTTCTATGTTGAATCGGATTCTCCTCGCCCCATACCTCAACATGAATGTTATTCTTCACACAACTAGTTTTCTTTCTTTACATTTACTAACATTATTTCAACCTTACAAATTTTCCTTGAACTTAACCCAAAACCTAACAACAACTAATTGAAAGACACTTAAAGTTTAACACTAGATTAATGATATTAGCCAGGTAATCGAATTTGAATCATCATCTAACTGCCTGCCCATTAACTCAATATATGTCCAATTCCCCTTGAGCAATTAAATCATCATATCAAGCAAGGGCATGACAAGAACTAAACAGTAATAGCATGAATGTGTATCTTTAATCGGTGGGGACGGCCGCCTTCTCATTATTATACCTAACTAATTAACTCTTCTTCCTTGGACGCCCAAATGAACGAACATTTTCAGGAAATAATTAAACTAGAAAAACCTAAAAAAGAAGAAGAAGAAGATGGAAACGGTATACCTTGGAGAAGCGGAGACTAAGATGAGCTTAGAGAAGAGATGAGGGTGAGAGATGGAAGTAAGGAGGCCGACCATGGAAGAAAGAGAGTGACCAACGAAGATACAGTCTTGAAGTTGAAGCTCTTCAAAGATGGCGATAAGGTCGTAGGCGAAGCCTTGGACGGAGGAGTATCTTTCAAAGTCGTAATATTCAGGATTGGTCGTACCAGCTCCCAGATTATCATACAGAACCACACGATAATCCTCAACCAGATGAGGTACCAGATGCTTCCACACCGACTGGTCCGTCCCAAATCCATGAGCCAGAACCACCGTCTTAGATCCTTTTCCGATCATCCTCAAGTTATGAGCTTCTTCCACTATCCCCATATCGATCGATCTGATGAGTTTAATTCGGAGTTTATGTGTTATAATAGGGTTTGCATAATCTTTTGTTGTTCTTCTACTTCTTTTCTGGGCTTTTGATTTGTGTTTCAATTCTTGCTTGCGGGGGGGGATTCGGTGGACGGTAGGTATATATAAAAGTATGTGTGGACGAATTTCTGAGTTACCAATATTGCATGCAGAAGAGAGAACTTTAATTTGCACATTGCGGGGGGCGAATGGACACGTAACGACGTGTCGTTTAAAAGCGGTGAATTATGTGAGCCTTGTTGTGAGCCCATGTCTCATGTGTTTGGCTCTTCGGATATCTTTTTTATATTGTTTGTTGAATCGTCAGAGCAAGTTATCATCACTTATCACAATTGGAAGCTTCGAAACAATCCTTCTCA
This sequence comes from Neltuma alba, assembly GCF_004799145.2. NCBI lineage: Eukaryota > Viridiplantae > Streptophyta > Magnoliopsida > Fabales > Fabaceae > Neltuma > Neltuma alba. The sequence goes on from NW_021634681.1 coordinate 65,367, forward strand.
TACTGTGATAAGGCATTTTTTGAGTGTTATATGTTTTTTATTTAATTTAAGAATGATTATTTAATCTCATATGCCCCAATGATCGGGCATTTATTATATGCTCCCTTTGATGATCTTATATAAAAGCAATATTTTCTCGGATAAGTTCTATATATGGTTGCAAAAAAACAAAAACAAAAAAGATGAGTTCCCACATGTAAGCAATACTTGCTTTGGGTTTATCTAATAACAATCTTGTCTTAATGATTTTTTTTGTTTTTACTCTTACTTAATTATATGTCTTTTTCATCTCTTTTTTTATGCTTATTATGTCTCCACTTAACATCTTCATAAATAATGACATATTTAGAGAAAAAAAATTACACATATCTTATACATTTATTGTCTTTAATTAATTTTAATCAATATTTTAATCTACGTGTTTTGTTTAATTAGTTGTTGTTTATATATAGGATTAGAGGATTATATAATTTACGTATTTGTCGCTTTCAAAATAAATAATATTTTATTTGATTCTGATTATAAATAAGAATTAAATAATTAATTTATATAAATTAAAAAAATTGACCTAAAGAAATTAAACAAATTAGTTGTTTGAAAAAATAGTTACAAATTCTACTTAAACAAAAAAAAATTATAAATTTGCAAAATAAAATGAAATGAAGTTTTATATTAGTTTGACGTATCACTGATTAACTTCGAACGAGGGAACAAGTTGTCGTGCATTTAATATATGCTAAATAAAATTGTAGAATGGTATATATAATCAAACATTAATGTCTTCCAAAATTAGAAGCGTCAAAATTGAGGTTACATCTCTATCTGCATTCACAGAGTAGACACAGCAACAGAACGAAAATATGGGGAATAAATTTAAATACGAGGTGGCAACACTACAGAATTATCATGTTTATGCTGAACAAAAAAAAAAAAAGACGTATATAGATGGGTTTTTTCGTGAGAAATATATTAAGAGAACGACGCCATGGATGGTCAGCCATGGATAACCCTTGTGAAGGACGGTTCAACAATTCCTCTTCAAGTTCACCGCCGTCGCAATTGTTTTGCTGTGCTTTCAATATATATCAATATTAATATAAAATATAATATTTATGGTAGGATTTAATTTTATAAATTAGAAAGAATACTACCATAAATATTATATTTTATAACTAATTTGCTAATATTAAAACAATTAATTAAATTAGTTATTTATAATCATTAAGTATTGTTTGTAAAAAAAATCATTATTAATAATGCGTATTAGAATGAAAAATTTTTAATGTGTGCCATCAACATGCGGGGAACCTTGTCCTGGGGGCGCATTCCATGCTGCATGACTCATTGCAATTTGGACCATCTAGATTGATTTTAGATGGTCCAAATTGAATTTAAGTTTTTTTTATATTTTGATTTTTTTAATTTTAAGAGATGCAAAATGTAAAATAAATATAATTTATAACTAACATATCTTTAAAAATATAAATTTACCAGTAAAAATTTTATATATTAAAAATTTTAATATTAGATTTTAAATGGTTTAGATTGTATAATAGTTATGAGTAGTGAATATAATTTGGTACTCATCACCGTAATGCGATCTAAATCACCTAAATTTTACTATGAATTGTTCAGATTTAAATTTTTTAATGTACAATTTTTCGATGATAAATTTATTTTTTAAAGATATGCTTGTTATAAAATTGTATTTATTTTAAATTATATATCTATTAAAACAAAATATATGAAAAATTTTAATTCAATTTAAATCATCCAAAATCAATTCTAAATTATCTAAATTAGAGTGAGCACTGCTGAGTATGAAATGTGCTCCGATTTTCTACCATGGGCCGAGGGTTCTTCGCCGAAAATCAAGGACGAAAACTTCCTGTTTTAGGACACACTCACTATTTCTTACTTTCCTTTCTCAATTTTTTTTTTAATTTTCCCTCTTTTAACGACTTAAGCCTTACATAATTTTTAAAACTATGTTTATTTTTCACATTATTCGAATCAATAAATTTTATAGACGAAATAAAATATATTATAACACTTTAAAGTTTTATTTAAGAAACTTATTCTTAATTCCGTTGGCTTTTATTGTTGTTTGTCGTCTGTAAAATATAATGTATTCTCAGTATGCAGTAGAAAACGATATTTCACGGTAAAGGAGATGACAATTTTCTAGATAACTTTGTTTATTGTATTGGGTGTGGATAATAGATTTATAAATAATTTTATATTAAAGAAGATTATATCCTTAATATAAGACTTAGTTAACTAATTCGGAGATATTAAAAAAATTAATTAAATTAGTTATTTGTAATAAATATGTATTGTCGTTCCTAGAATATCCTTCCTAATTATGTGTCTTAGCTAAAACTACTATTTAATAAGACCTTTAACATACGCAGCTACTACAAAAGACTATTATGGAAAAAAATAGATAAATATAAAAGATAAAGTCAATTAGAATTTTATATTTAGAACCAAATTAAAAATAAAAACTAATTCTTATATTAAAAACCAGTGGTGGAATTACTTAAATTTATTCCACATATGATGGCTAATACTGTTATATTATATGACTCATGATATATCTTCTTTCCTTCTTTTTTCTTTTTGTGAGGGGATAGAGCGTAAGGCCCATGGGTATTTTCTTCACACTATAAGCAGTTATGATTATTTTTTATATAATCATATTTTCCTAAATTTTAATTATTTCTTTTCATAGTTTATAAATAGCAAGATTTTTTTAAAATTTATTTTACACACACACAAATACATATAGGTTACCATTTTATCAATGAATATAACATGAAAAATTTAGAAAAATCATATTGTATATTAACTGTGAACTATGTGGTTATTTTCCAGTTAAAAAGAGTCTAATGATATTAATGCTCATAAACATTTGTAATGCTGCACTGGCTCAAGGCAGATATTAAAAAAAGTCTGATAGCCAAGCAGCAATAATCTACCCTATTATTACCGAACCTTAATCTACTTCACTTCTTAATAATTAGAAACATTTATGGCGGATTAATTCTCTTCAACTTCAAAACTAATCGAAGACTCCTCCAACTTCAACTTTGGGCAACACAGGTCGTCTTTTCGATTGGCAATTTTATTACTACCTCCGGTCATAATTATAAGAGCTAATTGATTAATTTGAAGAGATTAAGAAAGTAAGTTGAGTTAGTTATTTGTCCTAAATAGGTGTTGTTTTTTCTAAAATATCCTTACTAATCAAGTGTATTGACTAAAACTTTCATTATTAGAAGGGCTACTTTGAAAAAAAATGTATAAATATGAAAGACAAAGTGGATTGGGATCTTATATTTATGATCAAAATAAAAGTCAAACATGATCTTATATTAAAGATCGGAGGTAGTATTATGGATTCTTTCATACAAAACGCAATAAGTATGTTACAAAAAAGAACATGAAGAAGTTCAAAAGTGGGGGAAAAAAAGAACTAAGCTGATCACTAGGGGAAATTATTTCAAATATTAAAAGTTACTATAAGATTTTAAGATCCTTAAGATCTGATATAAACTTTTAGTCTAGTGAATTGGAGTTCAAAGTTTTTTAACATACTGTATTTTTCTTGACCATGTTTGAGTGCTTAGATGATGTAGTTTTTTTTTCTCTTGTTTTGCATTTTGGGAACCAAAACGTCGACGATGTACCTAGAAGCAGTGAGCGATATCGATAATCATTTTGGGTCGGCAATATCGTCACGGATGTGGCGGAGCAAAACGGGGACAAGGATGTCCGGCGAGCTCAACTGCGGCAAGTGACCTTCGGTGGGGGTGATCTCGACGATGGACTTAGCGCCGATATGTTGTTGGAGGTATTCGGAGACGACGAGAGGGACGGAGTGGTCCCTGGAGCTCTGAATGATGTGGCAGGGGACGGTGACGAGGCCGAGAATGTGCCTCATGTCGAACTGGAAGATGGTCTGAGTCAAGCTGAGGGCTATGTCGGGCCTCATGTTGAAGAGGGTTCGGCCGAATTCCTGGACGGCGACGGAGTCCAGATCGCCGCCGACCGCCATGGGAGCAAACCCCGCGCACCATGCTTTGTAGTTAGATTGCATCCCTTCGAACAGTTGGCTCAGATCTTCTTGATGGAACCCTCCGTAATAGTCCGCATCGTTCAGAAGCCTGCACGCACGTTTTCAACTTTTGCTCTGGGCAATTATACATGATAACAGTCGGATAGAGGAATGAGAAAATAAATAAGGAATCTTTTCTTTTTATATATTATTATATATAATTTTTATTGCATATTAGGACATGCATTTAGACATAAATTTGAATTTGGGTACGGTGTCTACTTCTCCTCCCCTGCTCCCTAAATTTTTCCACTTTCCAAATGTTTTTTATGCTTCTTCTCATAATTAGATTCTATATAAAATGATTGATATTTTTATTAAAAAAAATATACTTAATATTTTTTTGGTACAATATATATTCGATTTGCTATTGAACCAGAATTTAGATTCGTGAAAAAAGTGTAAAGAATAAAAATAACCACCCAGATCACCACCTCACTATTTTGTATCAGAATAAAGCGACATAGGGTACAAAATGTAAACCTAAGTATAGAAACAAATTCCTTCTCCTCTTTCCACAAGTAGAAAAATTAATTCATGCTTCTTAATGAATATTTAAATAACGATGGATAATTTTAAGACAAAAAAAATTCCAACGAGCTAGTAGAAGATGAGCTCTTTTATAAGTTAATTTTAATTAATAGGATCTCCGGTCCTTGACCTAGTTGACTAATTTGGAGAGATTAAGAAAGTTAGTTAAATTAGTCATTTATAATAAATAGATACTCTTCCGGTCCTTAATATAGGATCCAATTCTTAAGTTAGTTTTGGTCCTAAATATAAGACTTATTTCTCATATTTATCAATTTTTTCTAAATTACCCCTATGGATACCCCTCAACTATAATCAAGTAGAAGAGTGAGAGAAGGTATTAAGAAAGATAATTATAGTGTTTTAGGAAAAATTTGTCACTTTTTTTATAATAACTTACTAACTTTCTTAATCTAATCACATTAGTAATGGGTCTTATATTAAGGACCGGAGGAGTATTAGTTTTTCTAAAATATCTTTATTAATCATATATGCTTGAACTACTTATTAATACTAACTTCTTAACATATGCAACTATTACTATAGAAATTACTTGAGGGAAAAATATATAAATATTGAAAACAAAGTAAATTGGGATTTTATATTTAGAATTAAATTGAATATGAAATCAGCTCTTATGTTAAGGACATGAGGTAGTAAAATATTTATTACATTATTGTTACTACCTATATCATTTTGCATCTAGGGTTTAACATATATAGAATAATCTAAAAAACAAATAAAGGGACGGTGTGTTTGATGATCAGGATATGCACGTCATTCATCAACCACATCTCACTTTAACTTTATTCATTTGCTCCCTTCTGGCCCCAGTGCGATCATCTTTCTATGTTGAATCGGATTCTCCTCATCCCATACCTCAACATGTGAATGTTATTCTTCACACAACTAGTTTTCTTTCTTTACATTTACTAACATTATTTCAACCTTACAAATATAGTTTCCCTGGAACTTAACCCAAAACCTAACAACAACTAATTGAAAGACACTTAAGTTTAACACGAGATTAATGATATTAGCCAGGTTATCAAATTTGAATCATCATCTAACTGCCTGCCCATTAACTCAATATTTGTCCAATTCCCTTTGGGCAATTAAATCATCATATCAAGCAAGGGCATGACAAGAACTAAACAGTAATAGCATGAAAGTGTATCTTTAATTGGTGGGGACAGCCGCCTTCTCATTATTATACCTAACTAATTAACTCTTCTTCCTTGGACACCCAAAGGAACGAACATTTTCAGGAAATAATTAAACTGGAAAAACCAAAAAAAAAAAAAAGATGGAAACGTATACCTTGGAGTAGCGGAGACTAAGATGAGCTTAGAGAAGAGATGAGGGTGAGAGATGGAAGTAAGGAGGCCGACCATGGAAGAAAGAGAGTGACCAACGAAGATACAGTCTTGAAGTTGAAGCTCTTCAAAGATGGCGATAAGGTCGTAGGCGAAGCCTTGGACGGAGGAATATCGTTCAAAGTCGTAATATTCAGGATTGGTCGTACCAGCTCCAATATTATCATACAGAACCACACGATAATCCTCAACCAGATGAGGTACCAGATGCTTCCACACCGACTGGTCCGTCCCAAATCCATGAGCCAGAACCACCGTCTTAGATCCTTTTCCGATCACCCTCACGTTATGAGCTTCTTCCACCATCCCCATATCGATCGATCCGATGAGTTTAATTTGGAGTTTATGTGTTATAATAGGGTTTGCATCATCTTTTGTTGTTGTTCTTCTTTTCTGGGCTTTTGCTTTGTGTTTCAGTTTCTGTTGGGGGGGATTCGGACATTCGGTGGACGGGGGGTGCATATAAAAGTATGTGTGGACGAATTTCTGAGTTACCAATATCTATACAAGAGAGGAGTAGTTGACAGCATGACACGTGGCATCGTCTATGGGTAGATAAATATTTTTTTTAACAAAAAATCCCACTTTTTTGAACTATTTTTTAAAACCATTTTCTGCCCATGTTTCTATTCGAGTTGGGAATCGTGTTTAGTTTAAACTAATAAACCGAGAAGTTCTTTTTTCAAATTATTTTATATGATCTGATTTATAAATTGATAAATTATAGGAAGGGTTATAGTCACAAAATCCAGAAACATGGGGCAGTTTTTTATTATATCTTTATCAACAATTTCCTAAGATAAATTGGTTATAAGGATATTGGGGTATATTTATCCGATTGTAATTTATATAATCGTGGCAGTTTTTTAAATATATTTTGATTTTATTATATCTTTATCAGCAATTTCCTAAAATAAATTAGTTATGAGGATAGTGGGGTATATTTATCCGATCGTGATTTATATGATCATTGCAATTTTTTATTATATGATCGTGGCAATTTTTTAAATATATTTCGATAATTGGCAGTTTTTAAATTGGTTATGAGGATATTGGGATTTATATAATCATGACAGTTTTTTATTATATATTTAAATATAGTGATTCAATTTTTTATACTATACAAAGAGGTACTAAGTCACGCCCGTGAATTGCATGGGCGCTATACTAGTTACTATATAAAAGTAGGGTATAAAGAAGGATTTAATGAGAGATTGCCAAGTGATCTCACCATGATGCAAATAAATAGGTTTTATTTTTTTATTTTTGTAAAAATTGAAATTTTATGCACACCTCCCCTGTCTATGTGTTCCTCACCCTATCTTGATAAAATTGACAGTTATCTCTCATAATGAATTTGCCACTTATCTCACATTATTTCTATTTAAATTATTTTAGTTGAGTTGTTATTTACATTTTAGAATTAAAAGTTATCTTAAAAAATATCTTAAATTTAAAGTTAACAAGAGTTATTTATTCCAAAAATATTTATTGTTTATTCTCATTTGAATTGCATGAAATAACTTCCTTGATTCTGAAAATCATGGCAAATATAACTTAAATGTGAAATTTACATTAATTTTAGTGTTAATAAATATTTTAAATTTTAAATTAAATAATACAAAAATAATATAACTTCCCAATCCTATTAACCTATTATCTTTTTAACTAGACAGTTTTAACAATTTAAAAAGATATTTAATTTCTCTCTCATACCTGCTTGTTTTTCTTTATTGGTTGCTTTTTCAATAATTTTAAATAGAAAAATATGTGTGAGCATTATTTTATAGATGAGAAATGGCCCATTTTGTCATTTCTTAGTTAATAGAATGGTTTTGGATTTTAGATTTTTATAACTGAAATATCTACAATATTTAATTTGTAAAAAAGCATTATATATATTATCACCAGTCAAATAATATTCCAACTTGAAAAATATAACTGTCTAAAATATAACCGGCAACTTTAGAAATAATAATATTGCATCAGTGTTTTTTTAATTATAATAATAATAATATTTGCTTAGATATTTAAAAAATAGAGTAAGTGATGAGCGTCCCAATGAAAACAATGAATGTCCCTTTGAGTGTGATTGGGAGGAAAATACACTTCATACTTTGAGAGACCGTAAGGCAGCAAAAAGAGTGTGGTTACTTATCATTAACCCTCTTTATTATTCTGTTTTTTTCTCTGGAAATTTACAGGTGTGGCTGCAGTGGAACATGAAGAACAACCCAGGAGGCAGGAAATTTACAAGATGGCTATGGAACAGAATCTTTGGAACCATTTGTTGGGTCATTTGCAAAAATAGATGCAAGAAAGCATTCGGGGAGAGTATAGATCAACCTAGAGACCTAATGCACAAGATCCTATTCCATCTCATGGAAGGGGTAGCTGAAGATAAATATCATCACAAAATCTTCCAATTTCAAGATTAGAAAGAAACACAACAAGTTTTGCCACCAATAGGTTATGTTCGAGTGGATGTAAATGGATCAAAGAGAGGACAAGGTAAGGCAGCTTGCGGAGGTTTCATCATTGATGAGAACGGATAGTGGAAGTGTGGTTTTCAACAAAAGTTAGGCTTCATTCCATCAACTATAGCTGAAATTCACACTATTGAGTCAAGTCTAAGACTTTGTCAACAGCTAGGATACAAAAAGATCAAACTGTACACTAATTCTCTGGAGGCCATTCCATTGTTGTTTATGGATTGTGATCAGTCACACCTGTTAAGGGAAAATATTCAGAGACTGAGAGACCTCATTTTCACTAACTACGATTTAGAGATCATACACTCCTTTAGAGAAAATGTAATAAGCTTGCTAGGGGGCCCATATGATACAACAGGAATTTTTAGTACTACAGGATATTCCTGGTCTTTCTACAAGATATGTAGAAGCTGAAATAGGTAATATGCCCGAAATAGCTAGTGGACTTGTACGGGTAGTTAACTATCCTTGAACTATCTCAAACTCCAAGCTTGCCTTTGTAATATTTAAAAAAAAAAAAGAATCAGAGTCAGAGTAGATAACGGTATTGTAAAAACCCATTTACCAACTTCTAGCCCTGTATGGATAGCTATCAGTTTATTTGCTTCCACAATTGAACATCTTAGAGATTTGAACGATTTAATGAGTTCTGTGGTTTTGAATAAGAGCAAGTTGAGGTCTAAAATTTGTTAGCTTGTAGTTGCAGGTTGGAGTTGGACTTGGAGAATTTTTTGGGTCCACACAAAAACTTAGTTCATATACTATTCAGGTATGTACCCATTCTTACTAAAAATAAAGCCATTCTACCAATATGGTGATAGCGAGTGCCACAAAAAAGTGGAATAAGCTCCAAATCATTTTCAAAGCGTGTTTGAAAATCTAGTATTGGAGCATACTGTGCCAGAGGAAAGGGATGGGAGAGAGGCTTCTTGGTTCTGCCACCTTGCAACTTGCATGCCCTGGTCTTTTGAGTTTGGAGCTAGGATACAAAAAGATCAAACTGTACATTGATTCTCTGGAGGCTATTCAACTGTTGTTTATGGATTGTGATCAGTCACACCTGTTAAGGGAAAATATGCAAAGACTGAGAGACCTCATTTTGACTAATTGCGATTTAGAGATCATACACTCCTTTAGAGAAAATGTAGAATGTGCTGGTAAGCTTGCTAGGGTGGCCCATTTGATACAACAGGAATTTTTGGTACTACAGGATATTCCTGGTCTTTCTACAAGATATGTAGAAGCTGAAATAGGTAATATTCCCGAAATAGCTAGTGGACTTGTACGAGTAGTTAACTATCCTTGAACTATCTCAAGCTCCGAGCTTGCCTTTGTAATATTGAAAAAAAAAAAGAATCAGAGTCAAAGTAGATAACGGTATTGTAAAAACCCATTTACCAACTTCTAGCCCTGTATGGATAGCTATCAGTTTATTTGCTTCCACAATTGAACATCTTAGAGATTTGAACGGTTCAATGAGTTCTGTGGTTCTGAATAAGAGCAAGTTGAGGTCTAAAATTTGTTAGCTTGTAGTTGCAGGTTGGAGTTGGACTTGGAGAATTTTTTGGGTCCACACAAAAACTTAGTTCATGTACTATTCAGGTATGTACCCATTCTTACTAAAAATAAAGCCAGTCTACCAATATGGTGATAGCGAGTGCCACCAAAAAGTGGAATAAGCTCCAAATCATTTTCAAAGCGTGTTTGAAAATCTAGTATTGGAGCATACTGTGCCAGAGGAAAAGGGATGGGAGAGAGGCTTCTTGGTTCTGCCACCTTGCAACTCGCATGCCTTGGTCTTTTGAGTTTGAAAAAAATGACTCACAGATCGCAATCATATTTATAGCCCTTGAAGAGGCAATCAAATTCACAGTGACTGGTGGAAAAAAAAAACCAAATCACAAATAAAGATCCCACTACCCAAAGAAGAGACCCCACGACACCGTAGAAGAAGGATCATAGTGCAAAAAAAGTGAGATAGGACCAAAGATAACACAGAGAAAACCTAAACGGATGATAAATTCATGCGCGTGATAAATTCATACCTGCGCATTGCTCGGGTGCCGGTGCTGAACTAGTTGCATGCAAAAGAGAGAACTTTGCATATTGTGGGGGCCGAATGGACACGTGACGACGTGTTGTTTAAAAGCGGTGAATCATGTGAGCCATGTTGTGGGCCCATGTATTGCGTGTTTATATTTTTTGTTGAATTGTCAAAGCAAGTTATCATCAGTTCCCTTCTCTCTCTCTCTGTTTTTTTTTTGGCCTTATATGTAATCACTAATCACGTTTGGAAGCTTCGAAACAATCCTTCTCCTGCTGTGATAAGGTATTTTTTGAGCGTTACAAGTTTTTAATTTAATTTAAGAATGATTATTTAATCTCATACGCCCCAATGATCGGACATTTATTATATGCTCCTTTTGATGATCTTATATAAAAGCAATATTTTCTCGGATAAGTTCTATATATGGTTGCAAAAAAAAAAAAAGGGTAAGTTCCCACATGTAAGCAATACTTACTTTGGGTTTATCTAATATAATTTTTTTTTGTTTTTACTCTTAATTAATTATGTGTCTACCTGAGACTGTCATTTGGTCTGTAGGTCTCTTTTTTTATTTTTATTATGTCTTCACTTAACATCTTCATAAATAATGAACATATTTAGAAAAACATTTACACATATCTTATATATTTATTGTCTTTAATTAATTTTAGTCAATATTTTGATCTACGTGTCTTGTTTAATTAGTTGTTGTTTATATATAGGATCAAAGGATTATATAATTTAAGTATTTGTCACTTTCAAAATAAATAATATTTTATTTGATTCTAATTATAAATAAGAACTAAATAATTAATTTATATAAATTAAAAAAATTGAACTAAATAAATTAAACAAATTAGTTGTTAGAAAAATAGTTATAAATTCTACTTAAACCAAAAAAAATTATAAATTTGTAAAATAAAATGAAATGAAGTTTTATATTAGTTTCATGTATCACTGATTGACTTTGAACAAGGGAACAAGTTGTCCTGCATTTAATATATGCTAAATAAAATTGTAGAATGGTATATATATTCAAACATTAATGTCTTCTAAAATTAGAAGCGTCAAAATATAAGTTATATCTCTATCTGCATTCACGGAGTAGACACAGCAACAGAACGAAAATATGGGGAATAAATTTAAATACGAGGTGGCAACACTACAGAATTATCACGTTCATGCTGAACAAAAAAAAAAAAAAGACGCACATAGATGGGTTTTTTCGTGGGAAATATATTGAGAGAACGACGTCATCGATGGGTCAGCCATGGATAACCTTTGCGAATGACGGTTCAACAATTCCTCTTCAAGTTCACCGACGTCGCAGTTGTTTTGCTGTGCTTTCAATATATATCAATATTAATATAAAATACTCCTCCGATCCTTAATATAAGACCCATTTAATTAATTTGATTAGATTAAGGAAGTTAGGTAAGTTAGTTAATTATAAGAAAAGTGACACATTTTTCCTAAAATACCATAATCATATTTTTTAATACCTCCTCTCCCTCTTCTATTTGATTATGGTTGAGGAGTATCTATAGGGGTAATTTAGAGAAAATTGATAAATATGATAAATAGGTCTTATATTTAGGACCAAAACCAACTCAAGAATTGGGTCCTATATGAAGGACCGGAGGAGTATAATATTTATGGTAGGATATAATTTTATAAATTAGAAAGAATACTACCATAAATAGTATATTTTATAACTAATTTGTTAATGTTAAAAAAATAATTAAATTAGTTATTTGTAATCATTGAGTATTGTTTGTAAAAAAAATCATTATTAATAATGCATATTAGAATGAAAAATTTTTAATGTGTGCCATCAACATAAGAGGAACCTTGTCCTGGCCTCCTGGGAGCACATTCCATGCTCCATGGCTCATTGTACTTTGGACCATCTAGATTGATTTTGGATGATCCAGATTGAATTTAAGTTTTTTTTTATATTTTGATTTTTTTTATTTTAAGAGATGCAAAATTTAAAATAAATATAATCTTATAACTAACATATCTTTAAAAATATAAATTTACCATTTAACATCATATATTAAAATTTTAATATTAGATTTTAGATGGTCTAGATTGTATGATAGTGATGAGTAGTGAATACAATTTGGTACTCATTATCATAATGCAATCTAAACCACCCAAATTTTGGTATGAATTGTTCAGATTTAAACTTTTTAATGCACAATTTTTCAATGATAAATTCATTTTTTAAAGATATGTTTGTTATAAAATTATATTTATTTTAAATTATATATCTATTAAGATAAAAAATTAATTAAAATATATGAAAATTCTAAATTCAGTTTAAATTATCCAAAATCGATTCTAAATTATTTGAATTAGAATGAGCACTGCTCAGTATATGGAATGTGCTCCAATTTTCTACTATGGGTCGAGGGTTCCTCGCCGAAAATCAAGGACGAAAACTTCCTGTTTTAGGACACACACTCACTATTTCTTACTTTCCTTTCTCAACTTTTTTTAATTTTCCCTCTTTTAACGACTTAAGCCTTACATAGTTTTTAGAAGTATGTTTTTTTTTTCACATTATTCAAATCAATAAATCTTATAGACGAAATAAAATATATTATAACACTTTAAAGTTTTATTTAAGAAACTTATTCTTAATTCCGTTGGCTTTTATTGTTGTTTGTCGTCTGTAAAATGTAAGGTATTCTCAGTACGCCGTAGAAAAAGATATTTCACGGTAAACAGGAGATGACAATTTTCTAGATAACTTTGTTTATTGTATTGGGTGTGGATAATAGATTTATAAATAATTTTATATTAAAGAAGATTATACTACCTTGTTAAATTTGGAGAGATTAAGAAAATTTGTTAAATTAGTTATTTGTAATAAATATGTGTTGTCGTTCCTAGAATGTAACATCCTGAGTTTTATCGGGTTTTAATGGCCTCTTTTGGGTTGATTTTGAGGATAGATTAGGAATTTAATCTTGATCTTGGTGTTTGGGTTGGATTTGAGGTTTGTTGGAGGAATAGGTGAACGTACCCCTCTCAGGGTATGTTCGCCGCGGCGAAGTTTACTTCGCCGCAACGCACCGGGAGTTTCAGAGGGGAATGTCTTCTCGGGAAGGTTTGGTCGCGGCGAAGTCTAGGGGACGCCGCGGCGAAGTTGTTCAGGTGAGCGAGGCTTCCCTTTCGGGAAGGTTTCGCCGCGGCGAAGGTAAGGGCACGCCGCGGCGAAGTTCTTCTGGGCGAGCGAGAGTTTCCTCTCGGGAAGCTTTCGCTGCGGCGAAGTTTGGAGTTCGCCGCGACGAAGTCGGGTTTTCAGGCGAGTAATCCCTCTCGGGATTAGTTCGCCGCGGCAAAAGGTCGCGATTCTATATAGTTGCTGGAGGGTTCAGTTGTGCGAAAATTAGAAAATCTGAAGGAGGAGAGAGGAGCTCTGCTAGGGTTTCGGTTTTGAGGCTTGGGAAAGACATTTCTAAGGATCCATTACCTCAAGTAAGTGATTTTAACCTCTAATCTTCTTTCTTTCTTGAAATTCCATGGAATTTATGAGGATTTTTGGTGGAACCCTGGGATTTTCTAGGTTGTGATGGAATTGAGGTTTTTGACCGATTGTTTTGAGTTTAATTAATTGCATTGGGTTAGTTTAAGTATTTAATCGGTGTAGTTTCCTTGGATTTAAAGAATCTTGAATTTTTGGAGCTAGGGTTTATGGAATTGGATGATTTGGGATTGAGGATGATAATGTAGAGATTGATTTTGAGTTTTGTGAATTGGGTTATGTTAAGGAGGGTTAAATTGGATGTTTAATCGGTTTTAGGGGTGGAAACAGGCCAGGCCAGGCCAGGCCTCACCCTTAACAGGCCAGGCCTGTGATGAGGCCTGTTGGCCTGAGCCTGGCCTGTGGCCTGTAAAAGGCCTTTTAATTGGCCTGAGCCTGGCCTGTTTACAGGCCTGGCCTGGCCTGTGGCCTGTTAAGAGGCCTGCATTTTTTAATAAATTGTAAACATAAATAAATCCATTCAAAATTATAATAACTTCATCCAAATTATCCAAAATACAAACAAAATATGAAATAATCAAATTAACACAATTGTTCTTGTTACAATTATAACGAATCATACAACTACAAAGCATTAAATCTTCAACACAATTTCTTCTTCTTGTTCAAACACCTGAGAAGAAAAAATCAAATATATATTAGATCATAACAAAATTTAATAACTAATAAATATAAGAAATTGTATTCTTTTTATAATTCAAGATTTGTACCTTTGGTTTCTTTTTCAAACCATACTTATTGCGAAGCCAATCCCCACCACAAATAAGTGCTTCAATTGATTGTTCATTCAATTTAGAACGATATTCATCAATAACTCTACCACCAGCACTGAATGTAGACTCTGATGCCACTGTTGAAATTGGAATAGCTAAGACATCAGCTGCCATCTTAGACAAAATCTTATACTTTAGACTATTATTTTTCCACCACTCCAAGGCGCTGAATGAGTTAGAACTACCATCAGGAATGTAAACACCCTCCTCAAGGTAAGCTTCCAATTCTGATTTCATTGGGGGAATTGCTTGCTTTTCACGAACAATGCTCATGATTTGGTCGAATCCAGTAACTATGGAAGAACCAGAAACATTGACAGGAGAGTTGTTGCTAGCATTAACAAGTTCATTACCCATAGTTGTCTCTCCCTTATACATGCCAATATACTCATCATACATTGTTTTCATACTACTCACCACTTTATCCACATTCTCTGAAGCCACATAATCAGGTTTATAAATTAGAGGGAAACAATAATTAACAACATATAATTTGCACCTCGGATCTAGAACACTTGCAATAGCCATTAACATATTACATTCCCCCCAATATTTGTCAAACTTCTCTTTCATTGAGGATGCCATGTCTGTAATGAAGAAATCATCATCTTCTATGGCATTATCAATTACTTGTTTCACTCTCCAAACTTCAGGAAGGTACAAATTTGCAGTAGGATACTCACTACCTGAGATGACATGGGTTGCTAGATTGAACACTTTTAAAAGTTTACAAATCTTCTCAACCTTATTCCAATCCTCTTCTGATGGTGCATAGTTGTAATGTGGCTCTCTTTCTTTATAAGCAGGAAAGACAACCTTGAACTTCAAAGCAGTAGACAACATCTTATATGTAGAATTCCATCTTGTTGGACAATCAATGATGAGCTTCTTTTCCTTCAACCGTTTCTGCTCAACAACATCACAAAATGCTTTCAGCCTTGAATCATTATAGTTAATATATTTCACACTCTCACGGACATTATGTATGATGTCCCTAATTCTACCAAGGCCATCTTGCACCAACAAATTTAGTATGTGTGCACAACATCTAACATGAAACAAACTACCACCAAGAGGCAATGAACTACTAAGTGATAGGGTATCTTTAAGAGCCCTCAAACAAGAATCATTATAAGAAGCATTGTCAACTGAAACAGAAAATACTTTGTTTTCAATCCCCCAAGCCTTCAAACACTTGAAAATAGCATCTGCCACGTCAATTCCCCGTCTAGGAGCAGGAACTTTCACAAAACTCAAAACCCTCTTTTGCAGATTCCACCCCGCATCTATGAAATGACCAGTGATAACCATGTATTCAGCTACTTGGTGAGCTGATTTCCACATATCAGTGGTCAAACTAATCTTGCTCACACCTTGTAATAGAGCTTTTAATTGTTTCTTTTCTGCCTCATACATGGCCAAACAATCACTTCTTGCTGTCTTGCGAGAAATTTTTTGAAATTCAGAATTTGCATACTGAAAGCCCCACATCCAGACCTCATCCTCAACAATGTTAAAAGGATGCTCGTGTACCATAATTGCAGTAGCCATTATTTCCCTCATCTTTTCATTAGAATATCTCGCACCAGGTGCTATAAATGGATTAACACTCTGATTAGAAGGTTGGAATGGAATGGTGGGTTGCTTTTGTTGTGAAGAAGTGTGCAACTTCCTTTGCAAGCAAGATCCAACATGCCTCCAAAGATGGGAAGTGCTAGCTCCCTTGCCTGAGTATGCAAATAGTTGTTTGCAATACTTGCATCTACCTTTGAGCCCATTATCAGTTTCAACTTGATCCATTTCCTCCCAAATACCTGAAGTCTTTCGCCTCTTTTTCTGAATGATACAATCACCACCATCATTCTCATCATTAGTTTGTTGACTAGAATCTGTTGGTGCTTGTTGATTGACCTCAATTGCATTTGTATTAGGAGGAACTGAATTGGATGACATTGTTTCACTTCCAAGTGGAGTTGACATTAACTAGAACTCAATAACAATAAAAAATCAGAAAAATAAAGAGTATGTAAATTAATATACTGAATAAGAGGAACGAGCAAGAGCAACGAGCAAGAGCAAACACGTCCTCAGCAAGAGCAATGCAAATAAAGCTGATGAATTGACCATTATATTCAGCAAATCTGATATGAAACAGATTGATGAGCTACCTGAATTGACTATTATTACTAGAAAACTAGTAATGACTCCAACCGATATATCAATCACAAATACCAGAAAACTAATAATGACTCCAGCCTATATATCAATCACAAACCTTGGATTAATTTATCAGATAAGAACACAAAGAAGAAGCAAACACGTCATCAGGCTTACTTGCAGTCTACAGATCGATGCAAATATTTTTATTCTAGTGGTTCCCCTTTCTCCCAGAATAAGGACATTCATATCACGAATTATAATTTCAGAAGCAAACACAATCAATGCATTAAATTTGTGAACCAAAGAGAAAACTTACAACTTACTTGTTCTGCCAATGTTAACTCGGACTGCAACTTCTGAATGTAAGTGAGAGGCTGAGAGCTTTGGGAGACAAATTTGCAAACAAACAAGGCTAAATCACTCGGGTCTTTGCACGGCGTCGGCAGATCAGAAGTTTGAACCATAAAAGAATCAATCAGGCTACAACACTCGGTATTCTCAATCCAGAAATAAAAGAATCAATAGGCAGCGCTTGACTAGATAATACATATATATATGTGATGGAATCGAAAATGCAGAGGCAGCAGATTTATATCTATGATGGAATCGAAAATGCAGAGGCAGCAGATTTATATCTATGATGGAATCGAAAATGCAGAGGCAGCAGATTTATATCTATGATGGAATCAAAAAACGCAGCCAGCGATCAACCGAAGAACAAAATGGAAGAAGAAGGGAGGAAGGGAAGCGTGTGCGATTAGCTAGTGGGTACCTGAATGTGCCGCTATCAGCCCGTGCGCCGCCGTCGACTAGCTTCTGAGTTCTGCCGTCTGCTATTTTCTGTTGCCGAGTGCCGACCAGAGAGTAGAGAAGCCTGGAACTTCCACTGTACGCTGTTTAGGCTGGAAGGATTAAGCGTAGTCTGTTTTCGGCGAAAATGAAATGGGACCGTCCAAACTCCAAAGCCGAAGAACTGAAGATTGAAGAAGAGACGGGCGAGTGGGGCGACGGCAGCGTGAGCGGGGAGACCGGGAGAGTAGGAGACTAGGAGTGACCGAGTGACTTAGGGTAAATTTCTCACCCCTATGAAATTACAATTTTAACCCTAAGAAAAAAAAAAAGGCCCAGGCCGGCCTAACAGGCCTAAAAGGCTGATTATCAGGCCTGAGCCTGGCCTGATAAGATAAACAGGCCATTTCATAGGCCTGAGCCTGTTCTGATAGTTAAATAGGCCAGGCCAGGCCAGGCCATTTACAGGCCAGGCCACAGGCCCCTGACAGGCCGCCTGGCCTATTCCCACCCCTAATCGGTTTAGAATTGTTGTTGGAGCCTTAATTGCTCAAATGGGATGTTTGGGTGTAGAATTCCTATGGTGGGTCCTTGAGGTTTGAACTCTAATTGATGCTTGGAAGGAGACTTGATGTTTTAATAGACTTTGAGGACTTTGGAGTGTTGTTTTGATAGTTATACCCTTTGAGTTGGGTAGAGTTTTGATGGGAGATAGGAATTTTGTGTCCCCAAGTGTTGTTTTTGGCCACATTATTAGTTTGAAAGCTAATATATGATGGTTGTGTGTTTGTGTGCTTGTGTAGACCGGTTGTGAGTCGTGGTGGTGCACGGGGCCACATTGTCGGTTTGTTATTCCTTGCTCAAGCGAGAGGTAACCACTTTCCAATCCTTAGTACTTGCTTCTGTGGTATTGTGAGTAGATTTGTGTTTTGTGCTCCAAATAGTAATTGTGTTCAAACTATATGTTGTATATAAAAAGGGAAAACCGTCTTGTGGGGTTTTGATCTATGATGAATGCATTTTTGGAATTGTGAAAGATATGCCACTGAATGAGGTTAGTTGTGAAATGATTATTACTCTTTGATTATGATTTGAGCATGATGCATGATTTGGTATTTGGTGAGAGTTTGATAGTTACTACCACGTGGTAAGGCCTCCATTAATGCATGATGGTTGGCTCAGTACGTCCCCCATAGTGAGGGATAGGCCTTTTGGCTCTCTACGTCCCTCAGAGTGAGGGATAGGCCTCTTATGGCTCCTTACGTCCCCCATAGTGAGGGATAGGCCGGCTTCGGCTCTTGAAAATCCCCCAAAGTGAGGGATTTGGTTAGTGGGATTGTATCATTGCACTGGCATAACTTTTTGTGGCTATCTTGTTATCTTAGTATTTGTGAACTGCCCCACTTGACACCTCACGAGCACCTATTTAGTAGTACCTAGTATTGGAAAGGTTGGTTATTGGGACTTTGTCTCATCCCGTGGTTTACAATGTTTTCAGGTGAAGTTTCTAGGCGTGCGCCTTCGGGAAGAGACGCAGAGGCTTAAGCTTGGTTAGCTTTAGGCCTCTAGCCTTTGTTTATGTATGAATATGTTGTATATTGCCACAGTTAGGGGTCTTTTGTGATATTTTGATTGTTGATCTATTGTAAATTGGAGGATATGTTACCTCCTTGTTTTAGTTGGCCGGAGGCCATTGCTATTGTTTTATGGAACTTTGTTATACCTGGTGGAAAACAAATGGATGGGCTGATTTTTTGGATGTATGTTGTTACCCGGGCCAAAGGCTCGGAGGCCCAGTGGATTATGATTGAATGAATGATTTCAGTTGCATGCAACGGTTCAAATGCGAATTCAAAATTATGCAAATTTCTTCCTACTATGGTAGTTCATTTAACAGATTTTCCTTTTCTACCATAGTAGTGATTTTATGATGAGTTATAATGTTTTGAGGTTAAGGGTTTTACATAGAATATCCTTGCTAATCATGTATCTTAGCTAAAACTATTATTTAATAAGACCTTTAACATACACAACTATTACAATGACTATTTTGAAAAAAATAGATAAATATAAAAGACAAAGTCAATTGAAATCTTATATTTAGGACCAAATTAAAAATAAAACTAATTCTTATATTAAAAACCGGAGGTAGCACATAAATTTATTCCATAGATGATGGCTAATACTGTTATATTATATGACTTATGATATATCTTCTTTCCTTCTTTTTTATTTTTGTGAGGGTGATCGCACTTGTCGCTAGCGCTTCAAATTCATTACTAGTATTAACCCTATGTGGTATAAGAGCTAACCCTAGATCGATCTCTTGTGGAGTCAAAACTTGGTTTTAAAACAACTTTTAAGTTGAGTTACGTGATTAAAGAAGAACAAGGAGCAGAAGAAAATGTTGATTTTAAATTAAAGTAAATAATAAAAAAAATAAAGAGAACGTAAAAATAAGAGATAGTGAATAAGAAAAACTTTAGCGATAAGATGAGCTTACTAAGCGTCGATGTGTGGCTATCTCAGTCCAAAAATTAATAAGAGTTGATAAAAAAGAGAGTACTAATTCAAAATATAAACCCTAGATGAACACGTAGGTCATAACTATTTAATTAATATCTATACCTAGAACTAGTATACAAATATCAACTAAATAATTATTTTTTTAGAACCACTTAACATATGAAATTCAATACTAATTATAATTTGTTCCTTAAAACAAAAATATTCAAATGATATATTCTTAGAAAGCAAGCTAGCGCTAAACTTAATTCATAATTACTCATGCAACCCTAAAAATAACATATTAGAATAACATAAAATAATCATAAGAGGAAAAAGGATTTATAAATAAGCTCACAAATTATAAATAAAAAAGAAATTCATATTAATAATCAAAAGAATCACATACAAGAGTTTCAAAAGCTAAAACTAGAAAATCATAAAAACTTACATACGAAAGATCAAAAACTCTAGTTACAACTCAAACAGATTAAAGCATGGGACTCAAGTTATAACATCTCTCCTTAAGAACAAGGAGACTAGTCACGCATGTGGCTAGAACACATCATATTGATAAAGAAAGAGAACAAAATATAGAGATGAAATAGAGAGAATTTGACACATTAGTGATGCTTGTGGAGAGTGTAGAGAGTGAGTGAAGAAGATGTGTCCTACTCCTTGCCCTTACACCTCCTTTTATAGCCTTGGCTGACCCCCTTCTTGCCTCCTTATAGGATAGAAATTATGATCTTTACTTTATCTTGGACTCTTGGTCTTTGCTTTGGAAAATAAGTCATCAAATTAATATTTGAATTAGGATAAAAGATGACTTAAGTTTATTTGAGTTAATGGTTAGGATAATGAGAAGCTTAGTTGGCACAATGTGAGTGGAAGTAAGAAGGGTCTAGGATAATTCAAATAATTAAAAGGGAAGACTTGGAGAGAAAGTAAGGGGATTTAGTAGGAGTTTTTGATTTATTCAAATATGGATTTGGGATATAATTAATTTAAAGAAGATATTTTAGGATATTCTCTAATTAGATAAATCTAATTAGATATTAACAATTCCTCCTTTAGTTAATTTTGCAATCCCAAAACCGCTTTCATTAATGAGATGGCACTTCCTTTGACTTGATGAGAAAGAAAACCTTGTGAAATCACCTTCATATCCTTCATTAATGGTGAGCCACGTTTTTGAACAATAAGGCCATGAAAGAGACGCTATTTTTGTTTAAGTGGAAGTGTTAGGGCCTATTTGAGAGGTATAAGTGGTAAGTTAACATGTATGGGCCCTAACTATGCTGTAAGTTGACCCAAATGCATCCTTAAAGCCCTAAAATCTATTGATTCTTCAACACCTACGTTTTTTCCCCCCCAATTCGTTGGGGCTCCAAAGCCTATCTTCTTTGATCCATTATCACTTTGCAATAGGGTCTTAGGTCCAGCTGAGATTCAAAGCTCCTAAATATCCTGAAACACACAAGAAAGTAGAAATACTTTCGTGTAGATTAGTTTAACTAAGAAAACATAATAATTAGACTCATTTAAGCATTTATTTATGTAATTCCTTGTTAGCTCAAATTATTGACAACTATTGTAATTAAGCCCTTAAATTATAATAAAATTCCCAAAATATATATACAAATATATAATAAAATAGGGGTGCATGAGAGGGGATAGAGAATAAGGCCCATGGATATTTTCTTCACACTATAAGTAGTTATGATTATTTTTATATAATCATATTTCCCTAAATTTTAATTACCATGTACCTTAATTTTTTAAAATATTAGTAATTTTTATAATTATCTTATAATTCAGAGTAGTTATTAAATCAAATAATTTCTTTTACCATTTTTCCTAGTTATGTCTCCATCACTAATTGATTATCCTTGTTGTAGGAAAATGGGCCAGTCCACCATTAGTGGATTGGATTCAAGCCCATGAACTTTGAGATTTTGGTGCAGATAACGGAACATTTAGGTCTCTAATTGTGATTTCCACCTTTTGTCTTAAATTGAAAAAAAAGGAAGGGAACGGTTAGAATAACGAGGGTATATAGAGTTGTTTTCTTATTTTTGAAAAAAACAATAACAAACCACCGAAAACTACTCTTCCCTCCTCCTCTGCTCTTCCCTCAGTGTGCATGATCTGAGTTCATCATAGTAATTGGACCTCTGTGTGGCTATTTAAACTTGAAGGACTGTCCAAGTATGCCAGAAATCCTATATTGATATCAGAGCTTGGTTTCGATTCAGGGACCTGTGGGTTATGAGCCCACAATGCTTCCACTACGCCACTTTGATACCAGTTGGGCGTCTGGCTCCCTGGGTTTAGATTGGACCGAGCCCAACCGGTCCCCAAAAAAATAATTTTCGAAAATAATAAATAAAACAATTGAAAATGTGATAGAACTGCCACGTGGCGCGTGCTGCCAGGTGGCATGCCAGTTGGACACGTGGACACCACCATCTGAAAGGTGGTGGCGTGTGGAGGCCGCTAGCAGTGGGCTGGAGAGCGACGTGTTGCATGAGTGGGGTTTGGAATTTTTTTTCATTTTCTCAGATTTTATTCTTCTTGCAGCGCGTGTAGGCTCGTGAGACTTCCATTTGAGGTACGGTTTGTCTCTAAAAATCGTTAAATTCATGAGTTTCATTATAATATATAATTTGCCTATTTTTAGGACAATTTTGAATCTGTTTTTGAGTATTTCAGTGCATTTCTGGTAATTTTATGTGGTTAAAAAATTCCAGAATATCTCTAATAATTTATATTATTTAATTCCCAGACAAAAATGAGCCAAGGGGATTCAAGCAGCATTGAAATTACTAAATATGATTCATTAAACTTCATATTCCTGGACGATGAAGTTCTAGAGCATGATGAACCTGAGGAGGACCCTGAAGAGGATCTTGATGATCTCAATGAATTTCCTAAAGAAGACTTGGAGGAGTTAATGGAAGAACAGCCACTTCAGGAACCTCAAGTGGTCTACAAAGATTTCGGACCTGAGTTGAAAACTTTATTTCCATTAAACCTTCTGTGACGAACCTCACTTGGTCTTTATAGATTCACTTGATCTTCCCAATGAATCTGAAGTTAAGGAAGGAGAAGAGGTAAATTAACCATGTACCCTACTTTAGCTATGAGTATAACTAAAAGAGATGTAGCCAAACTAACAAACATAAAAGGCATCAATGGCGTGCTCGCTAGTTACACCCAATATATGATTGATAAGAAAAATGTCAAATTCTACCTTAAAGTTATAATGGAATATATAAGAGCAACAAGAGTTAGAGGCAGACCTAGAGGCAAACCCATAAGGAAATCTTAATTGATTTGGTCTATAGAATTAGTATCCTCCTCTATGACCCAATCACACAAACTTAGGAAGCTGTGGAGGCAATGCTTGAATATTGTCGTACTCATATCAAATGATGTAATGTTTGTATTTGTTTTATTAATGTTTATTATGTTAAGGATTTGAGTTCATGTACTGTAAATAGACTAAATGTCTTATTTTATTTAATGAAAATATTTAAATTATTATTAAATGATTATTTGTGAATAATCTATGTATGCTTTTTATAAGTGGGAGCTTTTAGAAGATGAGACTTCTAAGAGTCACAATTTTACTAAAGTGCTTATATAGAATTCTTGATAAAACATAATGATTATTGCTTGTATCTGTGTGATAGGAGATACAAACGTATGCTCTTGATCATGGATCTTATAGTGTTATTATTTTCTGATCAAGAATAATATAAGTACATGACATTGTATACTTCATTGTGCTATATAACTAGAATGTTCTATAGTATGTCTCTCTTTTAACGAGAACATAGAATAATGTGGGATAGATTTGTCACAAAACTAAAAATAGCAACCAAGAACATCATCGCTCAGCTTAATAAAAGGGAAAAGTTTAACGGGGACAATTGGGATATTTGGCACTGAAAAATCCAATACATCTTATAGGAATAAGATGCTACTGAACCTTTAACAACTGCTATGGTCGAACTTGAAGCTAGGACTACGGCCCAATATAAGAGAGACCAAGAGGCTTACCAGATTTGGAAGAAGAAAAACAAAGAGCAAGAATCATGTTTCTGAGTGCCATGGCTGATGACATAATATGCGAGTTTGAGAAGCACAAAACTGCACAGGCTATGTGGATAACATTGAAAGATAAGTTTGGTGGTACTTTTACTACTAAACTTAGGAAGTTAACGATTAAGTTCGATACCTACAAACTTAAGTCAAACACTCCTATGAAGCAACATTTGAGAGAGATGGCCAACATAATCAAGGAACTGAAGGAAGCTGGACACATTCTATTTGATGAACAACAGGTACAGGCTGTTATTAGATTGCTCCCTGCTAACTAGGAGCATAGAAAGGTTAATTTGACCCATAATGAAAATATCGTTACTTTTAACGATATAACTAAGCACTTGGAGTTGGAGGATAAACGTTTAGAGACTTACAAGCCTCTGGACAAGCTTATTACATTGAGGATGCTAGTACTTCCCAATCAAAGCGCGATTCCAAGAAGGACAAGAAGTTTCAAAAGAAAGGGAAAAAAGATGGTCCTCAATCCAAAAAGGGAAAGAAAAAATTCAAGAAGAAGGAAAAAAAGGCGGTAAGAAGAAGCTGGACTTGAGGAAGGCCAAGTGCTTCACCTGCCAGAAAATAGGCCATTTCGCATATGATTGTTCAAAATAGGCTGAGAGCGAAAAAGTATTAGTGAATTATGTGAATTCACATGTTTCATATGTTTCTAGTACTGTACTGTTTTTCTAATAAAAACTATTTCTTCTTCTTGGATTATAGACTTAGGCTCCACAGACCACATAAGCAGGGATCAAGGATCGTTCATCGAGTACCGTCAATTGCCATCAAAGCAAGTGGCTTTCCATTAGAAACAACATGAGGATCGAGGTTAAAGGTTTTGGCACCTACAAATTTACTTTGCATGGTGGAATGACATTGATACTCCATGATATGCTTTACACTCTCGACATCCGGCAAAACTTGGTTTCTGTTTTATGTCTTTTAGAATTTGGGTTTGATGTCAACTTTCATGATGAAGTTGTAGACATTTTAAGCAACTCAATCCTTTATGGTTCAGCTTTCTTATTCAAAAAGTTCTTTGTTTTGGATATTGTTGGTGATTTTAATTCTAGTGAATGCTTTACTATTTCTTTGAGTAATGTTGACATAAACACCTGGCATACTAGACTAGGACATATTAATCAAAATAGAATGATTAAATTAGCTAACAAAGGGTTGTTAGGTGCTATTCCAAATATGAAAATGTCATTATGTGAAAATTGTCTAGCTGGTAAGGCAATAAGAAAGCCTTTCAGTAAGAGAACAAGAGCTGAAAATCAATTACAATTAATCCATTCTAACATATGCAGTCCAATGAGTGTGTGGGCAAGACACAGAGCTTGATATTTTATTACCTTTATTGATGACTTTTCATGATATGGTCATGTGTATTTGATCTCACATAAGTCTGAAGCTCTTGAGTGCTTCAAACGATACATAAATGAGGTAGAGAATCAAATGGACAATAAAATTAAAGCATTATACATTGATCAAGGTCATGAATATTTATGTGAACAATTCACACAGATCTGTGAAGAAAAAGGGATAATCAGACAACTAACTATCCCTGGCACTCCACAATAAAATGGAGTTCCTAAAAGGAGAAATAGAACTCTTCTAGACATGGTTAGGTCTATAATGGCTCAAGCAAATATGCTAATTTCATATTGGGCTGATGCTTTATTAACGGCAACCTTCATACTTAACCGTGTGCCCTCAAAATCAGTCGCTTCCATACCCTACGAGTTATGGATGAAACACAAACTAGATCTAAGCATCCTAAGACCTAGGGGGTTAGCGGCATACGTCCATGATGGTTACCATAAGCATGGGAAGTTGGGTCCTAGAGGAAAGAAATGTATCTTTATAAGGTACTCTAAACAATCAAAAGGATACGTTTTCATAGGTGAAAACGAAGATGGAACGGTAACTGAAATAGAATCAAAAGATGCCATATTCATTGAGACTGAATTTTCTAATAGAGGAGATATTGACCATACTATCTCTCTTTATGAGACACAGGAATAAGGCAGTGCAGAACAAATTAACAAACCAGAATCGTCTAGGTGTGTCAATCTACAGGGAGCCAAGAAAGGTCAAGACCGAGACCTGAACAAAGAAAGAAAGAAAGAAAAGCAAGCAGCTCCCATCAGAAGGAGTAATAGGGAAAGTGTTCCTAAAAGACACTTTCAAATAGAAGGTGAATCTTTCTTAGTTACTCCAGAAGGGGATGATGAGCCCCGTTCTGTACAAGAAGCCTTGTCAAGCCCTGCCAAGGAGGAATGAAAGTGTAACGTCCTGAGTTTTATCGGTTTTTAATAACCTCTTTTGGTTGATTTTGAGGATAGATTAGTGATTTGACGTTGATTTTGGTGTTTGGGTTGGAATTGAGGTATGTTGGAGGAATAGGTGAACAGACCGCTCCCAGGGTTTGTTCGCCGCGGCGAACCGGGAGTTCCAAGTGGGGAATGTCTTTTCGGGAAGGTTTGGCCGCGGCGAAATCAGAGGGAAGCAGCGGCAAAGTTGTTTAGGTGAGCGAGGTTTCCCTCTCGGGAAGGTCTCGTCGTGACAAAGTTAGGGCATGCCGCGGCGAAGGTTTTCTGGGCGAACGAGAGTTTCCTCTCGAGAAGCTTTCGTCGCGGCGAAGTTAGGTTTTCAGATGAGTAATCCCTCTCAGGATTAGTTCGCCGCAGCGAAGGAGGTCGAATCTATATAGTTGCGGGGAGAGGTCAGATATGCGAAAATTAGAAAACCTGAAGGGAGAGAGAGAGGCTCTGCTAGGGTTTTGAATTTCTGGCTTGGAGGGGGCATTTCTAAGGATCTATTACCTCAAGTAAGTGATTTTAACCTCTAATCTACTTTCTTTCTTGGAATTTCTGAGGATTTATGGTGAAACCCTAGAGTTTTCTAGGTTATTATGGAATTGAGGTTTTTGACCAATTGTTTTGGGTTTAATTGATTGCTTTGGGTTAGTCTAAGTATTTAATTGGTGTAGTTTTCTTGGATTTAAAGAACTTGGAGTTTTTGAAGTTAGGGTTTATGAGAATGGGAGGTTTGTAATTAAGGATGATAATGTGGAGGTTGATTTTGAGTTTTGTGATTTGGGTTATGTTAAGGAGGGTTAAATTGGATGTTTAATCGGTTTAGAATGTTGTTAAGACTTCAATTGTTCAAATGAGATGTTTGGGTGTTGAATTCCTATAGTGGGTCCTTGAGATTATGAGTTTTAATTGATGTTTGGAAAGGAATTAAGGTTTTAATGGATTTTTTATGACCTTGGAGTATTGCCTTGATAGTTATACCCTTTTTAGTTGGGTAGAGTTTTGGTTAGAGCTACGAATTTTGTGTCCCCAAGTGTTGTTTTGGCCACATTATTAGCTGAAAGCTAATACATGATGGTTGTGTGTTTGTGTGCTTGTGTAGACCGGTTGTGAGCCTTGTTGGTGCACGGGGCCGTATCGTTGGTTTGTTATTCCTTGCTCAGGCGAGAGGTAACCACTTTCCAATCCTTTGTACATGCTTTTGTGGTATTGTGAGTGGATTTATGTTTTGTGTTCCGTGTAACAAATTGTGTTCAGATTGTATGTTGTATATTGAAAAGGAAAACCGTCTTGTGGGGTTTCGATTCATATGGAATGAATTTTTGAACTTGTGAAAGATAGGCCACTGAAAGAAGTTAATTGTGAAATGATCATTTACTCTTTGATTACGGTTTGAGCATGATGCATGAATTGGGAATTGGTGAGAGTTTTGATAGTTACTACCACGTGGTAAGGCCTCCATTAATGCATGATGGTTGGCTCTTTATGTCCCCCATAGTGAGGGATAGGCCTTTTGGCTCCTTACGTCCCCCATAGTGAGGGATAGGCCTTTTATGGCTCCTTACGTCCCCCATATGAGGGATAGGCCGGGTTCGGCTCTTGAAAATCCCCTAAAGTGAGGGATATGGTTGATGGGATTGCATCATGGCACTTGCATGACTTGTTGTGGCTACCATTTATAATATTAATTGTAAACTGCCCCACTTGACACCTCACGAGCACCTATTTAGTTGTACCTTGAATTGGAAAGGCTAGTTACTGGGACGTTGTCTCACCCCATGGTTTAAAATATTTTCAGGTGAAGGTTCTGGGTGTGTGTCATCGGGAAGAGACGCAGAGGCTTGAGCTTGGTTAGCTTTAGTCTAGGCCTTGTATATGTATAGCTAGTTGTATATTGCCACATTTAAGGCCCTTTTTGAAATATTTTGATTACCCGGCCTTATTGTAAACTGGAGGGAATGTTATCTCCTTATTTTGGTTGGCCGGAGGCCATTTCTAGTGTCTTATAAAACTTTGATTTATTTTATTAGAAACCATTTGAATGGGCTAATGTTGATATCTTTTATTACCCAGGCCGGAGGCTCGGAGGCCCAATGGATGTTAATGAATGATTTCTAGTTGCATGCAACGGAGTTTGAGTTTGAACCGAGTTTAAATGTTGATTTCTAAAATTATGCAATTTCTTTCTACTATGGTAGTTTATTGTAACAACTTTCCTTTTCTACCATAGTAGTAATTTTACGACGAGTTTATAATGTTTTGAGGTTAAGGGTTTTACAGAAAGAATGTGATAGAAGAAGAAATTGACTCAAAAAAAAAAGAACCAAGTTTGGGTGTTAGTTGATCTGTTAAAAGGGCGTAAAGCCATTAGGAACAAGTGGGTTCTCAAAATTAAAAGAAAAGTATATGGATCAATTGACAAATATAAGGCTCGATTAGTAGCAAAGGGATACACACAACAGGAAAGCATTTATTATAAAGATACTTTCTCACCTATTGTGCGTTTTGTGATGACCGTTCTCTCCAAACCCTTTTAGATTAAACCCAACAATTTATTCGAAAGATTAACCACGATAGAAAAGAAGAAACCTTAAAATTTTGAAATCGCTATCATAGTTAAAAGAAATAAACTTATATTACGAGTAACATTAGTCGTTAATTTGGGTCCTGGACTTCCAAAGTCCAGAAACATCATTCAACTATTACCCCAAACCAAACTTATACTTTTAAACATACAAACTGATAAATCGTTTTAATATAAACTATAGAGCTCATTAGCCAAAAGTCAACACCTTCAAAAGACTGTCCCATGGAGAGTCTGAGATGTCTTTGGCCTTCTAGCGGCCCTATTATACCAGATAGTAGCAATTAAAAGTATTAGTTTACAACAATAAAGTAGATGAGCCCTATGTGGCAACATATAACAAATCAGCACATAAAACAAAAGTATAGAGGTTATACAAGCTATAATAGCACACTATGCTTCTGGAGCCTTCTCTGATGGGCCACCACCTAAACTATCACCTGAAGATAGTAAAAACCATGAGGTGAGACAAACGCCTCATTAACCAACTTTCCAACTGATCATATATACTAACACGTGTTCGTGAGGTGTCAAGTGAGATAGTTAATAATTCTCAAGAAATATAGATATATCCATCGAAATATAATTTCAATCATCCAAACCCTCACTATTGAGGCTAACACACAAACCATATAAGTCTATCCCTCACTATGGGGGATCAATCAGACATATAGGCATATCCCTCACTCTGGGGGACAAATAAGAAACCACAAAGGCTTATCCCTCATTATAGGGAAGAAGAAAGCCAACCAATGTGCACCAATAGCGGCCTTACCACGTGGTAAGACAACGCTCAATCCAAAATCCAAATACCAACCAATCATTCATATTATAACAAAAATGTCTCAATCTTTTGTCAGTATAATCCATAAGATATAAATCATATATCTTTTCCAAACTTCTCAATCACAATTCCAAAAATCCCACAAGACAATTTTCATAACTCAAAAGATATAATGTATCTACTCGAATTCCAAATAACAAATATTATTCAAAAATAGCAAAATACTCACGAACAACATATTAACACATATAACAAAATGAAAGTAGTTACCTCTTACCAAAGCAATACTAAGGATTACCACAAGGTCAATCTTTTGCTCAACCAATAATTAATCTACACAATTAATATAACCACATATTAATATAAGCTAATTTATTAATTAATTAAGCTTATATATATTATTTAGATTTCTAATTTAATTTAATTTTTATTCTAAATTTCTGCAACTCTCATAATCCAAAATTAAGTATTTTAGAAATAATTTAAAATTTCCTAAAAGCCAAATTATTTATTTACAAATGAATTATTTATAGAAAGGATTTTTCAAAATTTTCAAATATAAAATTATCAGGTTCTAAATTCTAAAAATCTCATTTTAAGTTTAAACCTCAAAATCAAACTATCAAAAATTCAATAACACTTCAAATATTCATAAATAAATAATCTAATCAAAACTTTAATGGTATAACTATCACATATGTATATTTCCATAAATAATAAATTTTTTAGCTAAAATAATTATTTTAAAACCTCTAATTACCCAATAAATAAAACTAAACCGATTAAAATCTCAATAATATGTCAAAGTACCCAAATAAATTATTTAACTTAATTTTAATCGGTAAAAATATAATATAAATCATGTATAACAGATTTTTCAACTAGAAAAATTCATTTAAGCACTAAAAACCAACAAATGGATAAATCTAACCGATTAAAATTAACAATTCATTTACCTCTAAATTCTTATAGTCATTTATTACCAAAACTCAAAACTTATCCCTCATATAAGTCTCAAAAATTTCTCTAATTACTACACTAATATTATCAATAGGAAGCTTAAAATGTATAGGAAATATTCATGAAGAAAGTTTGATAAAAAGAAATAATTTCATGTACCTAAATTATCCCCAAGACTTGTATTACTTTTCAAAGTGCCAAAACTTCTCTATTCCTCTCTCGTTCTCTCTTTCTCTTCGCATACGGCTCAGCTTCTGCGTCCCCTCTCCCTTTTATTCTTCATTTCTCCAACCACTCTCTAGCATTTTTTCTTGTGGCATTAAATCCTCCTCTCCCCCCAAAGTCTTCCTTAATGCCATTTTTTTCCACCCATCTCCCAACTTTCTATGCCTCATTTTTCATGGTTCAATTTTTCAACAAAAGTGTGGAAAATTGCTCCCTTCTTTTATGTTTTTTTATATTAAAATATTATTATTTTATCTTTCTTTTTTATTTTTTTAAAATTAAACTATTAGGATATTACACGTTTCAACTCTATTAGACTTATTATGATAATAGTAAACAGTTTAGACCTAGAATTACATCAGATGAATGTAAAAACTATATTCCTAAATGGTGATTTGGATGAAAAAATCTATATAAAACAACCATTAGGTTTCATTGAAAAAGGAAAAGAAAACAAAGTTTGTAAACTTAAAAGGTATATTTATGGATTGAAACAATCATCCAAACAGTGGTATTTGAGGTTTCACAAAGCAATAACCTTATATGACTTCTAAATGATATAGGAAGACTACTGCATCTATATTAAAAGTTTGAGAGTAATTTTGTCATATTAATCTTTTATGTAGATAATATACTATTGGCCAGAAATAGTCTAGATTCGGTAGTGGCTATTAAAGAATGACTTTCATCAAATTTTAAGATGAAAGATATGGGTAAAGCAAAGTATATATTTGGAGTTAAGATTCAAGAAAATCTTTCAAAATGAATCCTCTCTCTTTCACAAGAGAATTACATTAACAAGATTCTTGAGTAATTTAATATGAAAGATTGCAATCCTATGAGTGCCCCGGTTGCTACTAGAGTAGCTTAAGTCCTGACATGTGTCCCAAAACCGAGTCTGACAAAAGGAAGAAGGAAAGAGTTCCATATGCCAGTGCTATTGGCAGTCTAATGTACGTAATGATGTGTACAAGACCAGATATCTGTTATACAGTGGGATTGGTAAGCAGATTCCAGTTTAACCTCGGTAATTAGCATTAGAAGGCACTGAAGAGGATCTTGAGATACTTAAAGAGTACTTCTAATTATATGCAATGTGCTATGAAGGAAGCGATCTGTGTATTGTTGGGTAATCTGATGTTGATGTAGGCAAAGATAAGGAAGAGTGAAGATCAGCTTTAGGTTATACCTTCTTACTCAATAATGGCACCATATGTTAGAGCCGCAAAAAGCAAACGTACATTGTCTTACATTCAATAGAAGCTGAGTTTATCACATGTACTACAGCAGTGCAAGAGGCTTTATGACTGAAGAGATTTATAAAATACCTTGGATTTGGAAACAAGAGCACCAATCCGATGTTAGTATACTGTGACAATATTGCAGCTACAGCCTATATCAAAGACCCCAAGTATCATAGCAAGACCAAGCATATTGACACCAAATATAATTTTGTTAGAGATTATATAACACAAAATATTATTATTATACAATACATTTCAACCAAATATATGGTAGTAGATCCTTTTGACAGAGCCAATAGGATGAGAAAGTTTTTAAGGAACATATGCAAGCCCTTGGCATGCGTAAAGTGTAATATGCAGACCTTATGTAATATACTTTTATAATTAATGAAATTATATTTTTCTGTTATTACTTTATGTGTCTGTATGGACGTATACAATGTCTAGTATGTCATACAGATTAAAAAGGATTGACTCTCTCACACGAGTAACCGCCCTTGACGCTCAAATGGAGTAAGCAAAGATGAGACATTTGTATACACTAGTAAAACAACAAAGAGTGCTAATATGGTAAGAAAAAAACAAAAACTATATGTCACCTTGACTAAAGTATAGCAGGTCAAGATGAGATCCACATAAATAAAATTGGATCGAAGCTTGGAGTCCCACTTCCATAATACCTGTAGCTACATAACAAACTTTTCAACGTCGACATCATAGATATAGCAAAGCTGAAGAATATGAGTTTAGATACTGAGTGTGTCTGGACTTAAGTCTATACGATGTTAATGATAAGTCCAAAACGACATACGCTCTTATAGTAAAAGAGTAACACCGTAGCATGTGTTTCATACCATATGTGCTGGAAGAACCGCAAAAAGGAAGCAAGTGAAAGATCCCTGCTTCATTGCTGTGTGAGTCCCAAGGAGGAATAATCTGCCCATTAGTGTCCTTTGCCTTTGACAAAATCACGAAGATATGTTTTAGTGATTACTACTTTAGCATGTTTCCTACAGCCATGATAGATGCGATCTAAAGTATTATGCTAAGAAAGTAACTGATTCATATCAAAATGATATTTAGGTGAAAGGAAGATTAACTGCAATATACACACCTATGCTAGTATCTATAACATGTCCCTTGTGACATTTCGTTATCGTAAGTGTGGATACTAGACATATAAGGAAAGTAATCTGAGTCAAACATTGACTCGAGAGATATTAGATTTGCTATGAAAAAGTGTATATAGGTAAATCTAGGACATTTGAGACATAATTTTAAAATTCAAGCTACACAAAGGAGATGGTAACATGTGTTGGTCCTATAAAAATTTTTCTAGTACAGGCACTTGAGTGAAGACGTCATGCCCAAGCAATCAGGGCAAAATATTAAGTATGAAATTAAGGGAAGAGAAAGAGGCTAGACCCACGACATCTAATCCACTAAGTGTGAGTAGGAGATGTAGGAAAATGGGTCAGTCCACCCTTGGTGGATTGGATTCAAGCCCATTAATTTTAGGGTTTTGGTGCAAATAACAGAACATTCGGTTCTCTGATGGTGATTTTCACTTTTTGTTTTAAACTGAAAAAGGGAGGAAATAGTTAGAATAACGTGGGTATATGAAAGTTGTTTTCTCATTTTTTAAAAGACAATAACAAACCATCGAAAACTACTCCTGCCTCCCTCTCTATTCTTCCCTTAGTGTGCATTTGTTGTGAAACCAAATATCTGAGTTCATCATAGTAATCAGACCTCTGCGTGGCTATCTGAACTTAAAAGACTATCCAGGTATGCCCGAAATCCTATACTTGTAACATGAGATATTACTGAAGGTCAAAAAAAGAAGCTCATAGGTAAGCTTATAGATGGATGGTTAATGGTTGTAATAACCCCTTCAAGTTGCTATTCGATACTTAATTGCCTTCAAGAACTTCATATGCATCTCATGATTGATGATTAAAATATCATATTTTTGGCATCTTGAAGATTTAAAGTTTTATCTTTTTCATGCAAGTTGGCTCAACTTGCTAATTAAATTGTGAAATTAGTATTATATAATTGGTCACTTCATTTTCAGTTCGGATTCTCTATTGCAGTTCCTGGCATCCACGTCTGGAAAAAAATTTGTGATGATTGATTCAGATTTACCGGAATGTAATATGACAAATCAAATATATGAAATCCAATTAAATGGTCCATGCACAAGCCATAGCAAGCTCTATTCAAGAGGGCAATATATTCTTCTATATTTTCATTTTTTGTCACAGTTACACATTCATCACATTTTTTTATTAATAATTTAACCTCACAACCTCATCCTCAATAAGGACTTGAAGAATATGCTCAGTGTTAGTTGGGCTACAAAACTCTAACTATATTCACACAATTTGATCCGTGGCTTGCCGCATATTTCAAAAGTTGATTTAATATATTTTTCAGCTCCCACGATTTGCTTCCTTACTTATATTTTATGTGAGATAAGTTAGAAACATATTACTCTGGTCTTTAATATAATATTTAGTTTGTAGTTTAATTATTAGTCAAGGGAGTATAGACACACATTGTGTCTGTTGTGTCTGAAGTTCAATTATAATATTGGATTTGAACTCAGGGAATGACGTGGCGACAATATATATACACATATAACTGATGGGAATATAATATGAATGATAAATTTATTTTTAAAAGAATAATATTAAAATTATACGGGTTGCACTGAACTTAGACACAATCCTGTAGGCCATGGGAAATCCCATTAAGTGCTCCGTATGCAGAAACCAATAAGAAGCCGCACTGAGATTACCCCAAAATCGGAAGATAAACGCAGAGAGTAATAGTGTTTAAAATTAAATATTCCCCAAACCAAGAATTGTTGCTTTTGGACCACCAGAAATAGAAAGAGCGTGGACTAGTGTGATCATTCTTTATTTACAAAAATGATAAAGGCCTAAACTCCATTGTCTGTGTATGGTCCCCTCTGAGGTTCTTTAAGGCCCAATGGTTTTTCAAAGTGGGGGCATAACACAAGCCATAAAGGTTTGTACTTAAAAAAAGCCAAGAAGATTAAATATCTATTATTTTTCTTCAAACTAATTTATTTAACTAATAAATTAAAATATAATCTAATTTTGCATAGATGCTTTTTAAGAAGATTAGATCAAATTTATTATAATTAACTAATTTATTTAATTAACCTTATTCTACCTAAATTAGTTTAGTAAATCTTATTTTAAGTATCGGAAGTTGTATTATTTATCAAATACACAACTATTTAAAACAATAAATATTGGTTTATGAAAAAAATAAATCTCAAGCGTATTTAATCATTGTATTTCTTAATACATATGTGATTTAATAATTTTTTTTCCCTTATAAGAAGTGTATGGGGGAAGCATTAGTTTTTGCCCGGTATATTTGTGCATTTTCATGTGAAAAATGATAAAAATTGCCGAAATTTGCATCAATGATACTATGTTGTCGGCTATGGCAAACATATATATGACTTGAGAGAATGACAAATGAGACTGAGAAGGCCTTGAATGGTAGCTTAGGGAAGTAATAATGAATAATTATGATTAGGTTCCAGCTTATAATTATAAATACTGAGTAATGATGTTTAATCATAGAAATAATATAATTGCCAACCTATTACCTATATTTGAGGAATTGTATTTCCAGATCAATAAATGTGTCACTTGTAGCCGTCTGGAGCTGACTTGGGTAGCAAAGTTCAGGAAAATGGCTTCTCTTTGTTTAATGGGGAGATCTACTCCAATTATAAATTGTTGGATTAATTTGAGTGATTAAATTAAAATTTCATCCAACCAGTCTAAAATTGATGTAAAAAAAATGCTAGTATTAGAACCATATGTGATCAGTTTATATAATCTTTCATGTCATTTTATCTTTTCAATTGAAATTGAATTACCTGTCAGTAAGTGATTTAGAAGATGAGAAAACAATACTAAACACCACTTTTGATACTATGACTGGAAAAAGAATTAATTAGAACCTTTTTTTTTTGCCACGAATAGGTATCCTCTTATTGAAAATAATCATATTCAAAATATTGTCGAGTATTAAATATAGACATCTCTACTAATAAAAATTCAATCATTAGTTCATCACATTATGAGAGACTAACTCTTTTGCTAAACCTAATCTCATTAATTAGGACCTCTCCAGGGTCAATAATAGTTGAGACACTATAAGAAAATGGTGAGTTAACAGCGGAACATTTCTAGCGGTTCAAAAAAACTGCTAGAAATTTAAGAATTTCTAGCGGTTTCAAGAACAACCGCTAGAAATTAGCATCGCTTTGACCATAAAGACTGTGGGGCCCGCAGTTTTCTAGCGGTTATAACCTAACCGCTAGAAACTCACAACTAGAACCCTTCCCAGGTTTTGACGGGAACTTGGCGTCAAAATTGTAGCGTTTATTCTCTAGCAGTTTAGGCCAACAAACCGCTAGAGTCTTGCAATTCTCTAGCAGTTCCACAAACCGCTAGTAATGGTCTAAGAATTTCTAGCGGTTTTGACTAAAACCGCTAGAAAATATTTAATTTTCCCAAGGAGGATTTTATGACCGTTGCACTTTCTAGCGGTTTTTTTGAAAACCGCTATAAATTTCTAGCGGTTATTACAGAAACCGCTAGAAAATTTATAAATTCCCGAGGTGCCCTAAATACGGCAGCTAACCGTTGGCCATTTGTACCGGTCTTGCCGACAACCACTAGAAATTTCTAACGGTTTTATAGGAACCGCTAGAAATTCGCTGCCTATATATACCCCCACCATCATTTTCACTGTTTCAGTCGTTCATGAAGTGAAGCTCTGCTGAATTCTCTCCACAAAACATATCCGAGTTATGATTCAGTTGCAGATCCTTATTTTCAGATAGAAGTAGTAATTTATTTATAAATATTTTTATTTTTATTTTTTATTTAATTTATTATATTTTTGCTTATAAATAATTTCTCTTTTTATTTTATTTATAAATAATTACTATTTATTGTTATTAGGATGAGTCGTCGGCCAGGGAAGGAGCTAGTTGATCCTGAGAGGGCTGGACCCAGTGAGGATCGTCGTGATGGTGGTCATGATGCTGGTGAGCCATTTCCCAGTATTCATAACTACAATCTCAATGAGGAGGATATCCTTAGTTTTATGGAGCAGGACGATGTTGAACGGACTGAGGAGGCTCATTTTACTGGGGATGAGCAACCACATGCTGATGCTGATGCTGCTGAGGAGGAGGAGGAGGAGCAAGTTCAAGGGAATGAGAATCCCCAGGCTGCGCAGTGTCCTGCTCCCAGACGTCAGGCCGGTTTTGAGGTGGAATTTGTGGGTAAGTATTTATTTAACTTTTTTAAATTTGACAACTATTTAATTTATATAGAAATTGTTTTAATTCATTGATATATAATTTATTTCTTAATTAAATTTTGCAGATTCTGAGGAACAGGTCCTATAGGAGGCTGACAGCCAGAGAGCTGTCTATGATGACAAGCAGACGGGTGGTTGTGCCGCTCAATGAGTTGGGCCAACCGACGAAGAAAAGTGGCCAGTTGTACAACAAGTACGTGCGCCTCCTTGGTCAACAATGGACGTTGTTCCCCATCTACGTGCAAGACTGGAAGAAAATCACCTCAGAGAAGAAGCAGCAAGGCTAGGAAATGATGTAGGTAATATAAAATTGTTATTTATAATTTTTTAATTTAAATAAATTCTTATATATTTTATTTTCAAATAATTTAATTATTCGATTATAATTATTTATTTATTTATTTTGTTTGTTATTTATAATATTTTTAAAGTAGTTAAATGAATATATATATTTTTTATTTAAATTATTTTATTGTTTGAAAATAATTTGTTATTGATTTCATTAATTTATTACTTATAATAATTTTAAATTAGTTGAGTAAAAATATATTTTCATTTAAATTACTTAATTGTTTAATTATGATTTGTTATTGATATAATTTATATTTTATTTATAATATTTTTAAGTTAGTTAAAAAATATATTTTTTTATTGAAATTGCTTAATTGTTTGTTTATAATTTGTTATTTAGTTAATTTATTATTTTAATCACAGAGTAAATTTATTCTGCGGGAAGAGTTGAGGGCCGACATGATCAAGAGGCTTGGGGTGGCATAGAAGAACAGGAGGGCCGACCTTTGGAGGGAGAAGAAAGGTGACGGGACGAATGCCCTGCAGGAGATACTGGCAGATGTACCTGGTGGAGTCCTTAAGCAAGACTGGTCCAGTTACGTGTATTTTAGGATGACGGCTGACCAGATGGTATGATAATATTGTATTAATTATAATTTCTTTATTTTTTGTCTAACTTGACTAATTTAATTTAATTTTTTTACATTTTGCTTCAAGCTCTTTCCAGGAGAAATGCTGGGAGCATCAGGCATCAGACGATACGTCATAGGGCTGGATCCAGGAGCTTTGTGATCACCTATGATGAGATTGTGAGTACTTGAAATAAATTTGTTAAATATGTATGTGTATTTAATTTGTAACTAATTATTTCTTTCATTTCATTTACAGAGGGAAAAGATACAGTAGGAGCAAGGATACACGGCCACTTATGGCGAGATGTGGCCGATGGTGTATAGACCTCGAGACAGGCGTGCGTCGGATGAGGTTGAGGAGATAGCGGTAAGTAATAAATTAAATATTAATATAATATCACAGTGTAAATATCATTTTATTCTAATTAACTTCTTTACATTAATTTTAGTAGGCACGGATGACTCAGGTAGATACTGAGTTGCGTGAGTCTCAGGAGTCTGCCTTGGATCCCACCGCCTCACTTTTAGCGAGTCGTGGCCAGCCGCAGCACCCTGGTCGAGTTAGCGGGCTTGGACTTGGACCTACACCGACTAGGTTGCCCCGCTCAAGTGACACTGGCCCTTCATATACTATCGGGAGCTCTCAGGCGAGTACGAGAGCGAAGCAGCCGGGTTCCTCATCCTTAGAGGAGTTGCGAGAGGAGCTCAGACAAGAGTTAGAGGCCAGCATCAAGGCCAGGGTGGAGGCTAGGATCGGAGAGCGTGATCGTCAGTTGCAGGAGCGTGATCATCAGTTGCAGGAGCGTGATGCTCAGTTCCAGTTGCAGTTTGACCAGCTCTTGGCAGCTGCTACGGCTATGCGTCATGTGGTGATTCGTATGGCTCAAAACATCCCGATTCCTGAGATCCCCGACATACGCCTGCCACCAGTCCTGCCCCTAACCCCCTATCAGCCAATCCAATCCCAACACGTTGAGCGGCCTGCCCACCCCCAGTAGGAGGGTCCAGCGGAGGACGATCACGATGATGCTGCTTCTGCCCCTCACCCATGATTTCTCCTGTTTTCATTGTATAGGATTTTATTTGAATTTTGATTTTATGATTTTATATTCTATTTAGATATTTATTTAAATTTTATATTTATTTGTTTACTTTATTTATTTATTTCTATAATTTTATTTATGTCAAGTATTAATTAACATTGAAATATTTATTAATTTATTACTATATAAACATTAAAATTTATTAAACATGATAAGGGATTGCTCACACAAAACTTTGGAGTTTGCGGGACATTCGGAACGAGATGTTATGCTAGCAGCAGTGATGGCGATATGCGCTTTGGAGGCGTCACTTACTATGGAAAGCTAATTGAAATTATTGAGTTGAGTTACCAGCTTTTCACTGTGACACTGTTCAAGTGCTCCTAGGCAAATACGACAACTTCACGGGGACCCGCTACTGACCATTTGGGTATCACCTCAGTTAATTTCTCTAGACTTTTTCATACGGGGGCATCTAAAGATGATGAGCCATATATCCTTGCTTCCGAGGCACACCAGGTTCACTATGTCGAGGATGAGAAACATAAAGACTGGAATATGGTCGTTCATCTCAAGCCACGGGATCTTTATGATATGGGTGATGGTGACATTATTTACGACAGTGAACCCTTCCAACCCTCGAATTTTGAAGACTTCTTTCCTCAAGGAGATGATAATTTGCCAATTATCAGGTATACGTCTTTTTTTAAAATTATTTAAATAATTAACTACTAATTACTAATTTCTTCTAAATACATTATAATTCTAACAAATTTTTTTTTAAATATGTCCTTTCAGGCCGGATGATGATGAAGAATAGCAGCATCCAAAATTTTTATTATTAAAAAAAATTTCCTTCCATAAATACATATGTATAAATTAAAATTGGTATAGCTTTTTTAAAAAAATAATAATAAATTTGTAGCGGTTACATAACTGCTACAAATTTATTACTGAAAATATTCCCCTCAACAAATACATATATGTATAAATTAAAATTGGTTTAGATTTTAAAAAAATAAAAAATTATAATTTGTAGCGGTTATATAAACGCTACAAAATCTAACCGCTACAAATACTATCAGTTAGCTGTACGCTAAAAAATGACAAACAGCTACAAAATGCAATAAAACGCTACAAAAAAACCGTTACAAATGTGTCGCTGATCTCTATAAATATCATATCATTTCTACATTTATTTACTCAATCTCTTTTCTTTCCTCTCCTATTCTTCCTCATAATTCTCTCTTTTTGTCTTACTTTCTCATATGGTGGTTTCTTTCTCTTCACTGTATGGTAAGTGAATTTTATTTTATAAGTCATTGTATCTTTTATTTGTTTTTACTTATAATTTACTAACATATTTATTTCTCTTTTTCTTTCAGATTTTTCTTCTTCACACTTGTCATGCCCTCCTCAACTGATTCAAATACTTCTCAACATAACACTCTAGGTTCAATATTACAAACTATCTCATCTTCAATTCAACTATCTTATTAAATATTCAATTCAATTATCTTATTAAATTAAATTCACTTCTTTTGACACACTCATAATTTAATTACATATTGTTTATTACAAAATTCAAATATATAAAATGTAATACATAACTAATTATACAAATTAACAAAAATTCTCCAACATAATCTATTTAATGGTTTTTAAATTTATAATATTATATTTTCTAATAATGAAAAAACCAAAAAAAATTTTCTGCATCGGAATACATTTCTAGCAGTTCAAAACCGCTAGAAATAAAAAAAATAGTGGGAAAATTTCGTGAAATTTAAATTTTGCACCAAATTTTCTAGCGGTTCAAACCGCTAGAAATGTTTTGGCGCCATTTCAAAAATTTAATTTGCCGGCAAAATTTGATTTCCCATGAAATTTCTAGCGGTTTTGGCGCCAGAATGAAAATTTTTAATTCCCGGCAAAATGAGATTTGGTTCAGAATTTTCTAACGGTTATATACCCGCTACAAATTTTTTCCTTTTTTCTAGCGGTTTCTGTTTGCTAGAAACTTCATCTCCTACTACTAGCGTTTTCTAGCGGTTTAAAGTTTTTGGCGTTTTGACCATACTGTGTAGCGGTTGCCATAACCGCTAGAAATTTTTTCTTGCGCTTGATTTTCTAACGGTTTTTGTAACCGCTACAAATATTATTTGTAGCGGTTAGAACTGCTAGAAATGTCTCACTTTAACCGTTATAATTGACATATTTTTTTGTGGTGAGAGGTAACAGTATCAACCTTTGCTGAAACAGCCATAAGATAAAACCACTGCCACCTTATCGTGTTCGTTTGGTTTTGAGTTTTGACGTGACAAGGACAACATTACATGGACCACTCAAATGCCGAAAATGTTAACTCAGATATAGCATAATTAACTGTTGATCATACGTTCTTCTATTTTCTCATCCTCTCAGGGTGATGTTATATATAGAGTACAAACCTAGGACTAGCTTTCTCATCCTCGCCACAAGGGCCATGTCTTTCGTAAAACTCTTCGGAGCCATGAATTTTTATTGCATATTAGGACATGCATTCAGACGTAAATTTGAATTTGGGGTGTCTGC
Source organism: Neltuma alba (assembly GCF_004799145.2). Taxonomy (NCBI): domain Eukaryota; kingdom Viridiplantae; phylum Streptophyta; class Magnoliopsida; order Fabales; family Fabaceae; genus Neltuma; species Neltuma alba. Next base: position 107,872 of record NW_021634681.1, read on the forward strand.
TTCTCCTTCTCTCCTCTGCTTCCTAAATTTTCTCCGCTTTCCTTTTTTTTTTTTTTATGTTTCTTCTAATAATTAGATTCTATATAAAATTAGTGATATTTTGATATCTTATTAGTAAAAAAAAATGGTGCGATTTTGATTTTTTCTACCACAATAAATGGACCACTTGATTTTGTGTCACCTGATAATATTATGGCATGTCACCTAGGACTCTTGGTGTTATATATGAACTATGACCTGATCACTGTGTAGGATGTCAACTTGGATATTATGTTGAACAGTACACCATATATATATATATATATCTTGAACGCCAACCACAAGGTCATATAAGATCAGGTCAGATTTGTGTGAGAGCTTTTATGATTTTTACGGAGATCATCTTTATTAATTTGCATTAATAAAGGTACCGTTTCTCAGGGGGGGGAAAACCATCTTTTCCACCTCCAAACCACTTTACTTTGGCTCTTTTCTATACAGTACATGACTTTCCCATGGTGTCTTCCTCTTTCTTTCTCAGATCCCTGTGATTCTCTCGCGTGACTATGAGCAGTCCTCAAATCCTATTTTTATTACATATGCTCCCACTACCACATAAAAAAAGCATCCAACTCCACACTTTAATCATGACAACCATAAGCAACTAAATTTTCTCCACTAATGTTGGGGGCTTATCATTTTTCCACCCAATCACCACCACTCATCTCCCCTCCTTATCTAATTAATTAATATCTTGCCCTAATTAACATCAATCATCAATTTGCCACTAATTAATAAGACAAACAACGATGTCACAGTACAACATCTTCATCCTCACGAGAATGTGAGAGAGACATGCCTTGATCAATGAGCCGGCCCCTACAATATTATAGAATAATTCAAATTAAAGCTAAGGAAGCAAATTAAATGCCGCAAAAGGCAGCCCATAGACTAAGTTAAAGTTATTACAATATTATAATACACTACTATGTGTTGAGCTTGATAACAAAGCTTCCTCTTCGTCGTCATAGCCATGGCTTGCATGCGAAAGCTCTTTTAACCATTCAAACGTTCGATGACGTGACACTGCCTTCCTCCTCTGCTTCTGCTTTGCTTTTTCTTTCATGGCGTGCGTTGTACTTTCTGTCTTCTTGGTGGTGCTTTTAGCAATCATGATGTCGAACGGCACCGTTTCAACCGAACACTTACAGCCCTTCAAGAACCCACCACCGGCTTTCCCCACCATCCGTCTGAAACCATGATTATTGCTCCTTTCGCTGCTAGTATCATTACTGCCATTGCTACTCGCAGAAGTTTTGTTTTTGTTGTTATTGGTACAACGACGAACTTTAAGATCTTGCAATCCTATTTCCGGTGCAGGAACCACACCCAAACGGACAAAGTCCCACGCTGATGATTTTCTATTCAGATGACCAAAACTTACTTGCCTTGAATTTGATACTTTAAGTTGAGGCTTTGGACTTGGATGCGTTTGGAACTGGTTTCGCATTCTGGGTTTATTGGAGATTTCTGGATTTGTAATGCTGTTTGCTGAACTAATGCTACTTGATGAGTTCTGGCTTCTAACACTGCTGCTTCTACTGCTACTGCTGCTGCTCCTAAGCTCGCTGGTCATGGAGCCGGATCTTGATGATTCGGACCGGTTGAACCCGGCGGGTAGCAACCGAGAAGCGTCGTCGGAGGTGGTGAAGTATTTAATAATGGGAGGATTTGTCCTTGGAAGAAAACTTCATCTGCAACGCACATTTCTGATTCCTTGGAAAAGGGACCACCCCATAGGAGGAAATCAAATTCCTCTTGGGCCTCAATGGCTTGATCACGAGAGGAATCTGCTTTTCTCCCCTGGTCCTCTTCTTTGTTCGAATTGTTAGGAAGATCGCACAGCGACAATGCTTCTTCTTCATCTTCTTCCTCTGCTGCAGCTGTTGATGCTTCATCTTCTTCTTTGTTCTCACAATTATTAGAATCTTCATGCTCTCCTCTGATACTGTTTGTCGCCATATCAGGAATGGTACAGGCTCGCTGTTGGGGAACTGGCCAGAGATATAAATAAGAATAAGAATTTATAATGAGGATGAAGATAGTTGAACAAAGGACGAAGGATGTGGGCGACAGAGTGACAGAGAGAGAGACATATGGAATATAAAGAGGAGTAAAGCGAGTAGTGATGAGGATGAAGCACAGAAGCAAGGAATAGAGGATAGAGATGGGTGGGAGTGGATGCCGGAAAAAAAAGGTGGTGTTTTTAATTGTCCGGAAGTGAAGAAAGGAAGAGTGTGTGACTTGGGCCGGGCATTAACGGAACCAGTACGCTTCAGAAGTCGCTTTCGATGCTATTCTTCTGGATGAATTCCAGTGGGCTTTATCTGTCCCGTTTGGCGTGCCTCAAAGTGCGCGTGGGGTCCATTCTGCTATTTGAAATTGAATATATCAATCATAATTCGAAAGCGACCAGAAAATACTAATAATAGTTGATTCAGTTAGTCATTAGCTCATAGATTGTGAATTCAAATCTCGCTGTAAATGTGAAGACCTTGTTAGTGAGAGATCTGTAAGTACTCGTGTAAGAGTTTTTGAACTGAAGATATGCCTGATCTTAGTAAGCATCCGACATCCAACTCATCTAAATTGTCTGTAACCCCAAAAAAAAAAAGCGACGATAAAATTCTTTAATTCAAATACACTAACCAAACATGTATAACTCGGTCACTTTCCCCTCAACTCAGGCCTGCTATGGGTGAACAAAGAAACTTCGGGTTTTGGATTGGAGAATCCCCGTGAACTCTAATTAATATACGTCCAGAAACTATTTTGCATTCTTACGATGTTTAAATGTAAGAAGATTTGATTTATGTGAAACGTTTCTAATCGGACAAGGGTTAGATTTAACAAGTATTTGTATATATATAAATGTGAAAGAATTCATAAACTTGAATGTTCAAATTTTAAATTAAAATGCAATGTGCTTTCCACTCAAGTACTTTCTCATCTTATTACTCATCGTCCATTTTTTTTTTCTCTCCTACTTTTTAAACGTTGCCCCCTTCTTTCCATTCACATTCTTAACGTACACTTGTATTACCAATATACTTTTTTGACCTTTTAAGATTTTTGGAAACTGCGTGTGTTTTTTTGGTCTAATTTGAACCCCTTCGTATTGAATAAATTCGGAACTGTACAGGCAAAACAAATCCAGCATTACCATTTTTTTTTTTTTTGAAAGAAATGTATCTTAACGTGTAAGGCAAAATTTCACCTAAATGTGCAGATTGCAAAAAATGAGAGTAATTAAAGTGAATTATGGATGGTGGGAGAAAATTTTATTTATTGTGGTAGGTGACGGTGGGGATTCATAATTGTTCATCCACCTCTAGGTTTGAGATTTCATAATCCCTCTGCATTAATTACTAATCATAAACCAATTTTGCATCTTATTTAGGTGATTGTTTTTTACCGACAAACAAAAGTTAGCCCTCATTCATCATTACCAAAAATAAAAGGCTAAATCTCATTCAGTACGAATGATGAGGAAGCAATATTCCCACCACATTGCACAATAATTGATACTTAATTACCAGTTCTCATAGATATACAATCTTCATGATCTTTTATTCAAAGACACGCAAAGTGATTTTAGTTATGATATTATTTTTATTTCATTTCACTTTTATATGAGCCTGAGTTCTATAATAATGATAAATAGATGCATGGTAATTATTTTGCTGAAAAAGATGTAGAGATCGTCCCAATTTACAAGAAATAACCATTTTACAGAAATTCTAATCATTTCTATTATATTTGAAAAATAAAAAAATTATCGAAATAGCTGGCGGAGAGCCTGAAATTGAAATTTACTATTCATAGTAATAATTTTTTATCGATTGAAATAATAATAATGCAGATGGAAAAATTAGATTCCTTACTGTGCAAGCACCGTGATTTCTTCACGTATAGAGAACGAATCATTAATTGTATCGGGAAAAAAAACAGAGAGAGAGAACGAAATGTTAAGTCCTGATAAACTCACCGTATGGTTACTTGATCCAGTTGGTAAGGAGTCAGCTCATAACATACAAGGTTGTGAGTTCGAATCTCGCTGCCGATGTGAGGACCTTGTTGGTGGGCGATCTATAAAAATACCTCTGTAAGCACTCTTTGAGCCTGAAAACATACCCTGACCCTGGTGAGCTCCCGAAACCCAACTCATCTAAACTTTTTTGTATTAAAAAAAAAAAACTCACCGTATGGTTAAGTCGATATATATAATAACAAGAAGTGAAATTAAAATTTCAGTCCGGGGAAACTTCCAAATTTAGAAGATTCGGTGTAATGGGCTGTGGGCATTTGAAATTTGTGTGTGTGTTTGTTTTGTTTTTTAATTTTTTAAATCAAGACCAATGAATAAACGGCTATGTGAATGAAATCTGAAAACTCGTCAAAATTTAATAAATTTTATAGTTGAAAGAGTACTTACAAAATTTATTATAAATAACATCTCCATATCAATTCAGTTGTATGCATAGTCGAGGGCCAAATTAATCCTCAATAACAAAGTCAATTTTTTGAAAAAAACTCAATGCGTGTTTTCTTTTCTTTTTTAATTTCCTCTAATTATTTTCCTGTCTTTGTTTTGTTTATGATTTTTTTTAATGAAACAAAAAACTCCTCAAACAACAAACTCAACCGATCGAATAAAGCAGATTTAGCACTCACCTGCCATCCATCATCTTTAATAATCTTGAACAGTTGAACTCTCTCTGCTCGCCATTTAATAAGAACACGGACATCTTCTGAGACAGAAAGAAGCACATATACATTGTGCATGACGTAAGCATTTATTATTTCAATTATTATCACATCTAAAATATCTGTTCTGCTAATGAATATCACAGACTCCCTATAAACTACTGCTGGTGTAAAACTTTTTCGGATATACTTACTTGAATTTTTTTTTTAAATCTTTTTTAAATATGTTGGATCCCAAATGCTTACCAGGGCTAGGAGTCCAGGAGATGCTTCAAGAGCGAGAAAAAAAAAACCGGATCGGATTGGCCGGTTCAACCGGAAAGCTGGTGAACCGGTCTGCAGTCCGATCTGGTTTAATTGTTAGTACCAATGATCAATAGAACCAGTAAAAAACCGGTTCAGCCGGCAAGAACTGCTATTAAACCGGGTAACCCCGATTCAGTAGGTTACCGGGTTTATATTTTTTTGCCTGTCAGAAAGCCCAAAAAGACGCCGTTTCTTTTTTTGAAAAAAAAAAAAACAAGCCCTTCTTGACTTCTTCGGTTCTTCTCTTTCCTTTTCCATTCAACCCCTCCCCTGATTCCCCTTTGGCTTGCATAACTCTAATTCCTCCCTTAAACCAAAATTCGAAAATCACCTCCTCTAGAATCCCTGCTCCTTAGCATCGTTGACGACATGACGGTCTACGGCAGAGCTCCTTGTTCGGTCGTTCCCTAACCTTGCAATGGCATCGCCGTTGTCACAAGTTTGAGTCTCCCTCAACCTCACCACCTCCTGCTTCGCCTTCTGCCTTAGCCACTCACATTCGTAGAGGGCAGAATCGAAACTTGCATCGCAAGTTTAAGGCTCTGAGCTCACAAGTCTCCCTCAACCTCACCTGCTTCGCCTTTCGCCTTTGCCACTCACATTCGTAGATGGTAGAACCCAAACTCACATCACAAGTCTGAGGCTCTGAGCTTGGCCTTCGCGCCACTCGCATTCGTAGTTCATAAAATTGAAAGTCGGAGGTCTCCCTTAAATCCGAGTCAATGTTGTCCCTTCGATGCATTGAGTTGTGGGTAAGCTTGAAACGTTTCCCTTTCAGCTAGGTTGTTTTTTAGGATTAAAGAGGTGCCTTTGTTCCTTGTTTCTCTCTGGCTGTCGAAAGGTTTGGGAATTATTTTGATTTATGAGCAGTTGAAGTAGGAGAGGAAAGTAGTTGGTGATTTTTTTTTTTTTGGCTAAAATAATATAGATTTTGTTTCTTTTGGAGATAGGATTAAATTGATTCTGGATATAGAGCTTGAAACTGAAGAACCTATTCTGGACATATAAAGTATCCATACCCTTGAGCTTGAAACCAAAGAACCTCCAGAACTGTATGCCAATATGATTTTGATTTTCCATAACAAAGATATATACATTTCATTAATGTTGGCTTAGTATTATTAAACATTTAAACTCCTTTTGTAGCTTCTCATCCTATCTTTTAGTGATTATTATTTATGAATTTTGTTTTATTTTAATATTATGAATTAAATTATATTATTTTAATATGACCGGTCTGACCAGTAATCCTTGACCTACTGCCTCAAGCGATTTAATTTCTGATCCGGTTTTTTGTTCCTTGTTCAAGAATCTAAAAGCAATTGCAGGATTAATTAAATTGTTTATCAACAAGATTCTCACATTAACAGTAAAATTTGAAATTATGATCTTATAGGTTATGAGTCAACTTCTTATCAGCTAATGGCACCAACAACTAATTCAAATATATGAAATACTACTAGAAGTGGTAAAATGGGCTGGCCTGTCACAGGCTCAAGACCATGCAGGTCGATCCTAAAAGAACAGTCTCCTAGTAGGCTCATATTTTTCCAGCCCGCCTCGTCAAGAGGTGGGTTGGCGGGTTGGCCCAGCAACCTCTATTTTTTTAAAAAAAATTTTTTTTTACACATATTTAAAATTTTTTAAATTAAATTATAAATTTTTATAGACCAATTTCTTCTCATTCTTATATTTTCAGTAATTATGTAATTAAATTAATCTCAAAAGTTTAAAATATAAACATATAATTCATTGTTAATAATTATTTTATTAGTATAAAAATAGTAAAACAATAAAGAAAATGAGAAATCAAATTTAAGATCAAAGTCGCTAACAAAATACAAAGTTATATGTAAATTAAGTAAAAATGATAAAAAAAATTTATTAAAATTAAAATTGTATTTAAAAAAAAAGGGCTAGCGGCTACCTGCTGCTGGCTAAAAAGACCGCATCAAAATGGTTTCTATTTTTTTCAACTCAACCCGCCACCTTATGGCTGGTTGGGCTCAACCCATATTACTGGCTCTAAATACTAGTTCTGATCCTTAATATTAGAACTAATTTAACTTTTAATTTAGTTTTAAATATAAGATCTCAATTTATTTTGTCTCTCATATTTGTCTATTTTTTTAAAGTAGTTCTTGTAGTAGCTGCATATATTAAAAACTTTATTAAATAGTAATTATAACTAACATATATGATTAGTAAAAGTATTCTAAAAAAATATTTAATTATTATAAATGACTAATTTAAAAGCTGTTATGTTAAAAATTGAAAGTAGCGTCCCACCGTGTGCTCCGAGTCTTAAAAAATTTTGTACGGCCCACGAGAATGCCCAACTAACAAGGACACAATTCAATGTAGCAGTTGACCTATCCAAGTGGACAAAATTTCTTGGGCCGAATATTTCACTTGCTTCTTTCCGCAAACCACTTGAGGCATTGATATTTTTCCACGTATAGCGGAGGATTCCCGTTAGGTTAAACATCAGTCGCTATATTCTCTCCTATCCCAGGTGCCACTTTCTCTCCATCATTTAACATTTTAAACATCATCCTTATTAATTTCATAGTTTTTATCATTACTTTTCTCTCCCGTATGGTACTTTCATTAAAATAAAATATTTTAAAAAAAGTAACACATAATTTTTACATAATAATGACAAATAATTAACTTAATTTTTTTACCACCATGAATTAATTAAGTCTTATATTTAAAATTTAAGGGACTACATTATAGAATTTAATAGTTCAACAACCTATAGAATGACATAAAAAATGATCAAATACTGCCTTATATATAACATTGAAAAGAGTTTTTTTAAATGGTGAAAAAGAGAGTATATTTTTTAAATGCACACATATTGATAAGAAAAAGATTTGCGTGAGACACGGAGTGTTTGATATTGGGAGAATGATATTTAAGTATCTTGTGAGAAAATTATTAATATTTGGCGCCCGTTTTTATTTCTTCAAATTAATGTGATATGATCTAATTTGAAGTTCCAAAATTATAGCATGTAAATGGAAGTAGCTAAATATCATTAATCCCATGTGACAGTTCGGGGCAGCCTGCCCTTCTAAATTCACAAATGCAATAATGAAGCAAGCTGGAAACTAGGATATTGATGGACTTGTTCAAAATAAGAGGGAACATTGAAAGAAAATTGGGAAACATCTTGAGTCACCACATGCTCTCATCCCCACACATTTTCTCTGTCTTTTCGCTTTCAGCATCAAGTCATCAACCAACTCCATTTCTTCATTCGCTGAGCTTTGGACTCTGACACACAATTTATTTCTGAAAACAACAGCTTGAATAAAAATGGGCTAAAATATCATAATTAACGAGCCAGCAGCAAATTGAATATATCCATCCAAGGCTGTACGCTGGAAGAAAATTTCTCCCAGGAACAAACACAACATAATTCCCAGCTCTTGTTTTGTTTCATCAACCACATAACCTTAAACATTTCGTTTTTCCTAGATTCAAATATAACGAGCTAGCCAATCAAACACACCCCTCTTCGAGTGAGTGATGAACCTTTGATCACCCTTCTATGGAGCGCTTAGAATTAAAACATAGAATCCGAATTCGGAGCTTCCTAACTTCCCCAGCTAAATGAGATTGGGCTTCCCACAACGTGCTTTCCATCAGACCACGATAAGCGACCAAACCCGTACTGAGTCCGTGGTGTCGCACCCGATGACGTGAACGTAACCGTATATGATTTTTTCTCCTTTTCCTTGAAATCCAACACCTCCGGTTCCACTGAGATTTTAACGTTTGGGGTATCTGACGTTGCCGACACCTTGTATGTTCCTGCGGTCCCCACGTTAGTAAGAGTCCGCGTGTGTTTAACTACGCCGGTCCCACTCACTGATTGAAAGACCACCGCGAATGAAGGGTAATTAAGTGCGGTCACACTGTATCGTTTGCTTGCGTCGCACGAGAATTTTCTCCTCGCCAAGCTGGTTACTTGTGCGGTGGTGTAATTCAGGGCACAGAGGAAGTCTAGGTAATCGGCTACTGTTAGATCGTAGACGAGCCCGGGATTAATGGCTGCTACGGGGTCTACGTGTCCTGACCCGTGATCGAACGGTGTGGAGGGTTTTCCCGTTGAGCTGTCTTTCAACGTCTGGCCATCTTTGTAAGTGGTGTACGCTGTGGTCATGAGCGCCGATCGAATCATGGCTGGGCTCCATTCTGGGTGAGCCGCTTTGATCAAAGCCGCTAAGCCGCTTACGTGAGGGCAGGACATGGAGGTGCCAGATATGATGTTGAAATCCACGTGCCTGTCATCAGAGGCTAATCCAGTGGGGCCTACTGCTTTTGACCATCCAGCTAAGATGTTGACACCTGGCGCGATAAAGTCAGGCTTTAGTATCTCCGGAGTAATGGTGTTGGGACCCCGGGAGCTAAAAGCCGCGACAACTGGTGACGGCTGGATCCCAACTTTGGTTCCCTCGAATACAATCCTCACCGTCGGTTTCGGATCAGACATAACATAGTTCTTGATGGCTTCGCCGGCCCTCGCACCCACCGCCGTGGCTGGCAAAAGATGGGCATCGGCCACCAGTTCTTCACCGTTAGAGGCGGTGTTCGCCAAAACCATACCTAAACCGCCGGCGGCTTTCACTACAGATCCTTTTTGCACCCTCGCACTAACTCCACGTTCGCACAACACTATCTTTCCGGCAACATCTTCTTGCTTTAACGTTCCCATCATACACAAATTAGCATTTGAGGCATGGCTGGCATTTCCGGCATACACAATGGGAAGCGGAGAATTTGGCAGAGTATTGCCTCTGTAAAGAGACACACCTGAAAATTTTTTACCATTGCCAAGGCTAACATAAGCAGGAAAATCTCGATCCAGTGTGCCAGCACCTACGGTAGTTATCCATGGTGCTACGTTAGAGAGACTGTACTCATTGGGACCTGCGTTCCCAGCGGAGCAAGAAACTAAAATCCCTTTCTCCATTGCTGCGAAAGATCCCATCGCCACACTGTCTCTGTAATAATCCGACATCCCACCTCCGAGCGACAAGGAAAGCACATTGACGTTGTCAGAGACGGCCTTGTCGATGGCGGCCAATATATCAGAACTGAAGCAGCCTCCCATCCAGCAAACTTTATAGGCTGCAACTCTGGCGCGCGTGGCCATCCCACGCGCCGTCCCAGCTGCGTACCCGAAGAGGCTTGCGTTTTGAACTACTGATCCAGCCGCTGTGCTCGCAGTATGAGTCCCGTGGCCGTCATCGTCTCGCGGCGATTTCGACTCCCTTGTTTCATCGATTGGACCCAAGGTAGCCTCGTAGCCCTTTGAGAAATACCTTGCTCCAATCAACTTCCTGTTACAGCTTGAGGCAGTGAAATTTGTACCTGTTTCACACTCGCCTTTCCAGGTACTGGGGATGGGTCCGAGTCCAGCATCATCGAAGCTCTTGCTCTCCGGCCAGACTCCGGTATCTAAAACTCCAATAATCACCTCACCGGGGGCGTTTGATTCAGGAAAGAACTCGGCTTCTTTGTCGAGTCCGAGAAACTCAGGGGTCCGAGTGGTGTGTAGCTCGTACCTCATCTCTGGCAGCACAGCGAGGATTCCAGATTGGCTTTCAAGTGATCGAGCTTCTTCTTCAGTCAATCTTGTGGAAAATCCATGGATCGCAGTATCATAGGTATAAAGCATTTCAGCTGAGTCCGATACTGATTTGAGAGACGACTCGTACCAGACTGAATGGTGCTCGAAAGTTTCTGGCATCTCAGATTTCGCCATATGAACTATATAAGTACTCTTCTGGACCTCATTCTTCTTCTCCGTTGCCGCCATGGACACAGCTAAGAGACTCAGAGCTAAGAACGTTGGAACAAGATATTTGTGAAACGTCTCCATGGCCGCTGCTTTCTCCGCCCTGCAAAGTTTGGAGCGAGAGCCTGTGAGACTAAGGTCTCGAAGTAGCTCACTTTATAAGAGAAAACCGATACGTGGCGTTTACGTTGTAGATTTCCTTTTTTTTTTTTGTTTTTGGGCCAGCGTTGTAAATTTTCCAATTAAATAATAATGAGAGGTACGATTTTAGAAGCCAATGATTTTAGATTTTAAAAAGTTCTAACTTTTAGGTGTGGGAAATACCTTTAAAAATTTTACAAGAACACCTCTTTTTTCACCCTTCTTTTTAAATGCGAAAGTGTGTAAAGAGAGAACCGGGAAGCGGTGGGTAGTTGTCCGGTTGCCTGAATTATTGCATCGAGACAAACTCAGTCACAGACGAAGGACGTGTAAGTATAAGATAATGGACTCAAAAAGTGGAGCCGCTTACTTAGGGCTTGTTTCTCCATTAGAAGACCAACGATATTATGGAAGAAGTTGTTCCTCATAATGTGATCATGTAAAAAATATATATATTTATTTTTAATACCTGATAATATTTTGCATAGAATTATTTTCAATAAAAGTATACACTTACTTAGCGGGGAAAAAAAAAAAAGAATTGCATTAGAATTCTTTAAAAAAAAAAAATTCCAATCATGATCCCAAACAAGATTTGATTTTCTGATGCATAACACAACACATTTGCTTTTCTTCCAGGGCCGCCCATGCTTCCTGTTCACCTCTCTGACACTTAACTTTTCTATTAAATTTCTGCAACTTCTTCAATCAATGGTTTGGTTTGAACCAAAGTGTTCAAGTACGTATGGAAATTATGATCATGAGACAGAGAAGTGAATGACGGGGAGAAAAAAAGATTATTTTACTTTAATTTGTCTAAATAATAAAACAAAAATATAGTAAAAATTTAAAATCATTGATAAAGTTTATGTTACTTTGCATCTCACCTCAAGCTAGAGTAATGTAGCAAGCACCCCGTCCTGTGATCAACCACCTTGAACTTCCGTTGTGTGTCGTTTTTCTAACATTTCATGGCTAAAGATGGTAAGTGATTGCATTGAAAGCAAAGTTTTCGCTTTTTGTAATTTATTACGTGTTATATGGTTCACGGGTTTTTATCTGTACTGGCAATAAGACAAATCCTGATTTAACCTCATTTCCTTTCTTTAAACAAGAAACCATGTCATTCTTGGTCATTCTCATTGACACATTGTTTGTCTTTTACCCTCCCGCCAAGCATTTTATTAATAGGTATATAAAACAAAATAAATATGATTTTTGAACTGCAAGTTTTTTAAAGAATACTTTTTTATTTAAAAATTACTAGTTGAAACTTTTAAATCCAGACCATTATAATTGTATTTGAATAGTTTAGATTTCAGATTGTGATGCTCGCTGAAAATGATTTCATTATTTTGGGAGAATTACATCTAATAATGATAAATTTATATGGCTTAAAATGAAGTATTAAGTAAAACTAGTGCCTGAAATATAGTGGTTGGCAAAATAAATATTTTTCTAATGACATTTGTTTTCATCTTAAAATATTTTTTTTCAGTGAAACTAAGTATTTTTTTCATATAGCATGTTAAGGTATTATTCAGTAACATTTAGTATTCTAAATTTAGAGTGTTCATTGCTTCTGAAAAAAGATACTTTAAGGGTTAGTCACTTACAATGTAATAAACCAGTGTTTTAATTTTTGTTAGAATAGGTGCTTATATTTAATACCTTACAGTCCCTTGAATAGAATTGTTTCTAATAGAAGGATACCTATACATAACAAAAAAAAAATTATCTAAGGTACGAAATGCATAAAAAAAATTAGTTTAAGACTTTAGATACTAAATATTACTGAAAAAATAATTTAGATTACTGTATGCTTCTTAACTTTGAAATGAAATATATTGAAATGTTGAATCATGATCAAATATAATTTTCTAAGTTTTTCAACAACAAAATTTTATATCTTTACTATAATATAAATTTATAGTTTTTATGCGATTTGTTCCATTTTTTAAATCTCATCACGGGTATTACTTTTGGGATTTGGGAATAAGTTCCATTGGGCAAGGGAAAAGAAACAAGAACAGAAAGTGAAGTTGCCTCTCGCCACCTCTTGTACTCTTTGTTTTATGGATGTTTTGTCCTTGATCGGCTGAGGCTGTAAACTCTTTGTGGTGTTTTAAATCCTTTTATTATTTAAAAAACAAAAAAGGGTAAAGTTCCCATGCCCCGAGTGGGCCGGAATCACGTGCATCCTTTGCTGGGGCAATGTTAATGCCTTAATGGGGTCGTAAGCTTTTCCTCTTTTAACATTAAGAAAAAGAAAAGGGTTCTGTACCCAGCAACCAAAAAAAAAAAAGTTTTATACGCTTTTCAGATAACTCAATGCCATATCATTGAGTCTCTGGTTTAACAAAAAAAAAAAAGTCATATGATTGAATCCATATACCAATTATTTGTCAATTACTCGAAAAAGTGTATCATTGTATCAATTTCACTTCAACTGTATAATGCCTACTAAATGGCCAAAAAAATAATACCTACTAGCTTATATTCTTAATATAAAAACTAGATAATTAATTTTAAAATATTTAAAAAATAATTAAAATAAGTTATTTGCAATAAATATGTATTGATTTTTTTTGAATTACTTTATTTAGTCATGTATATTAGAACTACTTATTATTGGAAACACCTTATAACGAGTAAGGATATTTTGAAGAAAAAATTATAAATTTAAGAGATAAAATGAATTGAAATATTATATTTAGACCAAATCTAATTCTCAATTAAATCTTATATCTAGGACCAAAGGTCGTATAATATAAAATTCATGATAATTTTTATTATTCAAATATTATCGTTTATTTTTAAATTTTGTTCAATACATAAAAGAAAAATCCTACCAAATTATTTTATTAATAAGTCCATATAACGCAATCCATGGCCAATTTTAATAACAAAAGCGTCAAAATTTATATACAGGCGCAGTGCTTCAAAACCCGAGGACTCATATGATTTTTCTTTTTTTAATTAAAAGTGCAGATACTAATAGTTTGAACTTTGAAATTACAAGCAAGGAGGCTGAATCTCCGATCTCCACTTATAAAAGAGCATTATAGGTGTTATTAACAAATCTTATATAATTATTAATACTCCCCGATTTTTAATATAAAATTTAGCTTTTTGCTGAAATTGAACTACAGTTAGATCTTGATAGGAGATATTTCTTTGGTTCTAAATATAAAACATTTATATACACTTGTATAATAGTTTTATATTTATGTTCGGAGGAGTTGTATGTGATAAGAAACATTGTTATATAGACTGGTTAACAAAGACAACTTAAGGTATGACTTACTTATTAAGAAACGGTTATGAGAGAACCTCATCCTCAATGGAAGGCCCCCACGGCTCAGCTTGACAAGGAACATATCAAGCCCCACTGGTTTGACATCTTTCTCCTTTTGTAAAGCTATGCCTTCCTAGCAAAAAGAAAAGATGAAAAGAGACATACTACTCTTTTTATAATACTATCTTTAGTTTTTAATATAAAATTTAGTTAATTAATTTTTAAAAAATTAATAAAGTTAAAAAATCATTTAATTATAACATATACATGTATTATATAATTTTTTAAAAATATTTATATATATCATTAGATTATATAACAATTTATAATCTGAGCAAGTTGGTTTGAAAAAAAATCATAAATATAATGTATTTAATTTTCTTTTCTAAAAATTAATTAACTGATTATATTAAAAATCATACTAAGTGACAAATTTACTCCATGCGTTTCTTTCTTTCTTTCTTTTATATATTTATTTTCCGTTTTAATAAAATATTACATTAATAATATGTTTGGCATCTCGACATGAATTATAAAAAATGGAAATATGAACGAGAATGTGGATGAAAATGAAATAATACTGCTTAAGAGCTCGTCTGCTGCAAATAAGATAAGAATATCTGTAAAATAAGATCGGAATATAAAAGACAGTCCAAAAAATTATACGAATATAAAAAATATGATAATGATTGACTCAATCATGCTCAGTAATAAAATGTCAAATTAATATTTCGTTTTCCCATACGTACGAGGGCGGTTTCGACTCTACACAAGTTATCCCATGATGTGTACTTCAATGGAATAATTTCTCAGGGCTTAAATGAAAAGAAAAATAGTAAAAACAGATCGCCGAGATAGTAAACTTACACATAGGGATTGGTTTATAAAAATTATTATCAAAACCCATACTAATATTATGATGGGTCCTTATTTATAATTTTTCTATTTTAAAATTTTTTTTGCCATTTTTCCTAAATGGAAAAAAATGGGTCTTGCAATGAAATTGCATGCCAAGCGGAAAAAAAGAAGATAGAATTATAATGTAGTCTTAAAAAAATAATTACAAAAAAAAATTACAAAACAAGTTTGATAAGTTGTTATTTTTTATTTTTAAAATTGTCATTACAAATTACTTAAATTGTCATTAAAAATTTTTAGTAGTTATTTTTTTTCCTCTTTGTAATTCTCCCAACAAGGTAATCTGGGCACCATCACTTTTTTTTTTCCCCAGTCACCTATCCTCCAAAGCCAAAAAGCCGAAAAAAATACGGGGATAATATAATTTAGTAATTCCTAAATTTTCATAATTATTAATTTAATTCTTAAATTTGAGCTTGGTAGGACAACACAATCCTTTAATATATTTTTTTTTAGCACTAATGCTTTAATATAATTATGAGGACTAAATTAGTTTACAAAGTCAAAAAATTATAAGAACTAAATTATATGAAGTCAAGAAACTATAAACTAAACTCGGACAAAAAAAACAAGAAACTATAAACTAAGTCTTTCGATAGTATTTATAAAATAAATTGATAATTGTGGAAATGGTGAAGGACCACAAATTATATTATTCCAAAATAAAAGCTCAACAGATAACTGGAGAACAGACAAGATATGATTTTCAAACGCAAAATAATATACTATTCCATCTTTACACAAAACACGAAGATGAGCTGAATGTCTCAAAAATGTCTACTGTAATTATGGGGAAATAAAAGATAATACTAAAATTTGATATCGCAAGCCATTTAATCAACAATCTCCTAATAGGATTATTCTATTCAATCGACTTCGATATCTTTAGGGGGAAAAAACAAATTCTTTTGCTAAAATATACTCCTCTGGTCCTATTTATAAGACAAAGAGAGAATGTATTTTTTGTCCTATTTATAAGACATTGAGAGAAATTTTTTATGAATGTACAATTTTACCCCTCATTTGTTATTATGTTAACTTTATTTATATGAGGTATAATGCATATTAAATAAGAATAAAATTAGAAAGTCATTAAATTTTAAATAAAAATTAATGAAGTTTAAGATTTTCTTAGTCTGTGTGAAACATGTTGGAAGTACTTTATAAATAGGATTAGAGGGATAGTTTTTTTAAAATATGAATCAAATATCAAGTTCTTTACCCTTAACTCAACATCTATCATTAAAAATTCTACCTGTAATCACGCCTTCTATACTTTTTTCGGATTGAATACTCTATAATTTTTAAGATTTTGATTTGCTATACAAATCTTTCAAAATTAAAATGAAAGAAGGATGGCAACATAAGAAAAATGATGCTGGGACTACTTTCATGCATAATTCTATTGTTTTTTAATGAAGTTTCGGAGAATATAAATATAATTGGAAAGTCAGGTACGTCAACTTACGTTTAATACCTTACGTTTGATCCTATCCCGTTGGGATGCTTCACTTCTCTTATATTATGGGAAATGTAACACCCACTCACACGCACACCCATAAAGTGGCTTTGCTGTCGATAATTTACGAAATATGAGAAATAGACACACACACATATATATATAAAGTTTTGTTTCAATTTATATGACATGTGTTTATAAGAACTTAAATTAGTCAGTCCAAATAATCACCAAGTTTCTGTTATTTTTGTAATTTTATTTATAAAACACTTTTAATATATTTTAATATATCTAATTTTTATTAATTTTATTTTAAATTTTAATAACTATCTATAAAATTGTAAATTAGATATAAAATTACGTATTTGCATAATAAATTCAATAAAGTGATTATACTGAGAAAAAGTACTTTCTCTGCTTTTTAAATATTACAACTTAGAGAATATTTTGTTTTTGACCTGTTTTAGCACATTGTAAACCTTGTGAATTTTAATATATCATTTTATTTTTTATTAAAAAAATGAGAGAATATCTTAATCAAATAAAATAACATAATAAAGGCTCAACCCTAGGGTGATAAACATTCTGAGGAGCATGTCCGCATAGATTATCTGACTATAATATTATCTCCGGCTCTTAAAATATTTGACTTTCAAATATATGGTTCTAAATATACTTCATTTTATTTTTTTATATTTATCTATTTTTTTTAAAATAATTCATCCAGTAATTACATATGTTAAAAATTTATTAAATGATAATTTTAACTAATACATATAATTAGTAAGGATATTTTAAGAAAATTTATTACAAATAACTAATTTAATTAAGTTTTTAAATCTTTTAAATTCATTAACTAAGTTTTATATTAAAAAAATGAGGTAGTAATTATTTTCAACCCCGTCCTTGAATCGCACATGGATCTGATTATAGTATGTTGAACGCAAAATCATTTACTCGACTTCTTAAATTAAATCTGTCATTGTCTCTGGCGGGCTCAGGGCGGGACACAAGCAATATTGATTCCCAAACTTCTGTGCCAATGACTCATACCAGCTCTAATTGTCAGTTTGGTTCAGCGCAATTGGATTATGCGAGGATTTTTTTTTTTTTTTGGCCAGAATGACCACTATGAGGATATGAAAGAATAAAACGATACTTTAGGACCTCAAATTGTCAAAATATCAGGAATCCTAAGATATGTTCTCTTGCAAGGGCTTTATAGACAAATAGGTTTCTATAAATCTGAAAAATATCAGAAACTCTCTTGGTTCCTTAATTAGCTACTTCGCTGCTCCAGATTATTGATCACTGGAATGTTGTTTTTCATTCTGTCAAAAAAAGAAAAGAAATAAGTGCTGTTTTTCATAATTTATAACACTTGTCATATTTAGATTCCAAGAATATGCATCAAAATTTCATTTTCTATTTTATTACTTATTGATTTTAGAATCCATAATGCATCAAACTAGGAGTAAAATATATTTCGAGAAGACTGAGGACATTTTACCAACAAAGGTTGCACCTCACAGAAATAGTTAGTCCCTCACAATGTGATAAATTAAAATTCAAATCCCTGCTGAGAGAGGTACCCATATTTAACACTTGATAGTATCTTGAATGAGATTGTCTCAAATAAGAAAATACAGACAAAAAAAAAAGGATTGGGGACATTTTTAAAGTTTTGGTAGATTGATTTTACAAAATTTGATGTTATTCAATGGTTTCTTTTACCTTCGTGATATGCGGAAGGACAAAATTATCCCTCGTCTCTCTTCTCTCTTTACTTCCAGACTACCATCGAGTGAAGAATTGTAAATGTTGTTTCTTGTACGTCTCCCTAGCTTTTGAAGGGTGTCAACTCAATGAGGGCAAAATGTTAGCAACATGACTTCTTTTTTTTTTTGGAATATTTCGATTGTTCTCCTTTTTGAAAAATCATGTAAAAAAAGTATCTGATTCTTTCGTTCACATCGTGACAAGTTGTTCTAAAATATTCTTTGTTTTATAATATCATTTCATACTACAAAATGAGTATTACGTGACGTTTTTCTCTTTCCTGCCAATCGTTATTACGTAACTTGCGTTAATTGATTGCCTGGAGTCATTGAATTTCTGGATCCCACACTACGGGGCCACAGCAATAATTAAAATAATGATTTATGGCGCCGATTATCTTTGAGCTTTTTTCCAAGATTCTTTTCACAATTTGGATTTACATATCAGAAAGAAAACTCTCCAAGGTATGTCCATATTTTCTTTCTTTTCACTATTATGCAAAAGCTGTATGTGAATATATTGCATATATTATGAATAGGAATAATTAATCTCCAGGTCCTCTTTATAGTTTTATATCATTTTTAATCAGGTCCCTATAAAATTTTTTTTTTATTAGATCCTTTTATTTTCACCTGTTTTTAATTAGGCCCCTCCATTTTTTTTCTTTTTTATTAGATTCTTATAGTTTTATTTATTTTTTAATTAGGTCCTTTGTAGTTTTAAAAAATTGTTTATTAAATTTATTCTTTAAACTTAAATTTATTTTCAAATTAATAATTATATAATTGGACAAAATAATTAATATAATGATCTAGTAATTAGTAATTAATCAGAATAATCAATTATACTTAACTAAAAATTATTTATAATTATATTCTAATTTTAGATAATTTTATTATTATTTGAATATTATAGTTATAAAAATTAGAATTGAAAAATAAATAATATACATTTTAACTAAAAATTTTAAAAATATTAACATAAGATTATTATAATAATTTATTATTTACAGAATAAAGAATAAAAACTATAAGAACCTAATTAAAAATAAAGTAAAACAATAAGGATCTAATAAAAAGAAAGAAAATTATAAGGACTTGATTAAAAACAAGTAAAATTATAAGGACCTGATAAAAAGAAAAAAATGATAAGGATCTGATTAAAAATAGGTTGAAACTATGAGGATTTGCATATTAATTATCCCTTATGAATATTACATGACTGGATGTCCATACCCTCTAATCCTTAGAATTCTCATAGGATTTCTTACCTTCAAGTGTTATAAACTACATGACCTCCCTAATGAATGACTTGGGAAGAGTTTCTCATTGTTAATATGCCATTATGATATTCTTCATTTTTTTTGTAACCTTAATATAGGACTTTAATACTTGGAGGTCTATAAACAGAGGGAATGCATAAGACATTTGTACCATGAAACAAAGTGAATGAGAAAAAGGTCATTGTCTTCTCTATCTCTTGCTTTCTTTTCTACTCTCAAGTCTCCTTGTTTTTTGTAGTTTTACAACACGTTATTAGCACAACCTTACTATGAAAATTTGATGTATAAACCCTTTGTAAGATGATGTATTCTTCTCATCATCTAATTATCTCCTTACTTAATCATCATATATATATGTATTAACTACATATTAACTTTATATTATCTCCTTTCTTAATTATCATGTTTTATATTATATAATGTTATTCCATTGTTCTTTTCTTTACATTTTAATTTTGTCATTATGTTATATTTTTTTGTTTTTTTATTTTATGTTAACATATGTTATTTTATTTTTCTCCTTTTTTTTTTTGCTTTATATTATGTTAACATTCTATTTTTTTATTATTTTAAGTCATTTTATTTTTTTGTCATATTGTTAAATATTATGTTTTTAATGTAATTTATGTGTCATCTCCATTTGGTATCTATGGTGTTTTATGTTATTTTATCTATGTTGTACTAACTCTCATACACACACATATATATATATATATAATTTATACTGTCCCGTGTTGTTTTATCTATATTGTATTAACTCTCATATATATATATATATTATACTGTTTATATTTTCTTTTCTCTCATTATATTTGTTTGTATTTATTTATGTTGTTTATATATGTTGTTTACATAATTTATTTATAATCATGCCTGATAATATTATGTGTGATTATATAATGTGATTTATATAATTATAGCTTTATTTATTATTTATAAATTTATATTTAGTTCGTTTATTTCACTGTAGCATTATCTTTGTTTTTAATTTAAATTGTTATTATATATTAGTTAGTCTATTGTAATATTTATATATTTATTTACATTATTGCTTTTCCTTAGCCCTTTATATATATTTATATACATTGTCTCTATATTATGTATTGTAACTAATTATTTTTATTGTTTATCTTTTTTTATTCTCATATATGTTTATTTGTTATTTTTTATTTATTCATTTATTTTTGTTTATAATTTTAAAGGAATAATTTATTTATGGATGACTTTTGAATCCTAATATTTTATCTATTATGTTTTAGAGTGCGTCAATTTTATGATAATTCTAATTTTTGTTATTACCATTTTAGTTTGATCTATGGCTAATCTTACTAAACTCAAGTTTTTAGCTCTTGATATTACTGGAAAAAATTATTTGTCTTGAGTCTTAGATGCTGAAATCTACCTAGATACCAAAGGTCTAGGAAGTACTATTTTACCTAAAAATGAAGCAACTAGCTAAGATAAGGCTAAGGCCATGATTTTCCTACGCCACCAATTGCATGAAGGGTTAAAAGCTGAATACCCAACGGTGAAATACCCGTTAGAATTGTGGAATAATTTAAAAGAAAGGTATGATCATCAAAAAAACAATAATTTTTCCTAAAGCTCGTTATGAATGCATTTGAGGCTTCAAGATTTTAAATCTGTGACCAAATATAATTTAGCAGTTTTCAAAATAAGTTCTCAATTGAAATTATGTGGTGAGAAAATAACAGATGAGAACTTATTAGAAAAAACCTTTTCAATTTTTCATGCTTCAAATGTGCTCCTGCAGTAGCAATATCGTGAAAAGGGTTTTAAGAAATATTCTGAATTGATCTCATGTCTTCTTGTGGCTGAACAAAATAACGAGCTATTAATGAAAAATCATGAGATCCATCCCATTGGATCAGCTCCATTCCTTGAAGCGAATGTGATTGGCCAAAATAAAAAGATGCAATTCAAGCAGAGTTGAATTCACTTTCAAAATGTGAAATTTTCGGACCTGTAGTCCATATACCAAATGGTGTAAAACCAGTTGGATACAAATGGGTATTTGCGTGCAAACGAAATGAGAAAAATGAGATTGTTAGATATAAAGCACGGCTTGTAGCACAAGGATTTTCACAAAGACCTAGTATTGATTATGAAGAGACATATTCTCCTGTGGTGGATGCAATCACTTTAAGATATATAATTAGTTTGGCAGCCCATAGAAAACTTGAAATGCGTCTAATGGATATTGTTATGGCATATTTGTAAGTTCTTTAGATACTAAGATTTATATGAAAATCCCTAAAGGATTTAAATTTCCAGAAACATGTAAGAATTCTTGAGAAAATTATGCAATTCATTTGCATAAATCCTTATATGGATTAAAACAATCTGGACGAATGTGGTATAACCAACTTAGTAAATATTTGTTGAGAGAAGGTTATAAAAATGATCCAATTTGCCCACGTGCTTTTATAAAAAGAAATGGATCACAGTTTGTTATAATTATTGTCTATGTGGATGATTTAAATATAATTGGAACTCCCGAAGAGTTTCAAAAAACAGTTGATTGTTTAAAGAAAGAATTTGAAATGAAAGATCTTGGAAGAACAAGGATTTGTCTTGGTTTGCAAATTGAGCACTTAGCTAATGGAATTTTCCTCCATCAATCAACTTATACTGAAAAAGTATTAAAGCGATTTTATATGGATAAGGCACATCCATTATCTACTTCTATGGTTATAAGATCGCTGGATAAGGATAAAGATTCTTTTCGCCATCAAGAAGATGAGAAATGTAATACCCTATCTAGAAACTTGTCATACTTAATACAATATAAGAATGTCAACACCATTACCATGGTAATTAAAAAAAAGGGTTACAAACTTTATTTCAAAATTTTCTTACTTATTATCACATAACCATGATATAAAAGAATAAGACAAATAGTTAGCAGTACAACATATTATGGTTATAAAAGGATTATACTTACCCATTATGCATAACCATGTTAGGAAATGATTATACCCCTAACATGGTTATAAAAAGCCTTTCGTATACCTGATTGACACAGTTTATCACAAATAATCTAACAAAATTAAGTTTAACTCATTTCAAAGACATCCTCATAAATGTATAATCATAAATGTTTCAACATTGAGAATATAAAAAGAGATGCATAATGGTATCCCAGGTGGCAAATAACTAATGACTAAACATAATCAGAGTTCGGGGTGTGATCACTAATGAAGGTAACCTCACACCTTTGGTTCCTTCCTCTTTGCCGCTCCTCTGTTACGCTTACCTGAAAATTGTAGATGTAACAGAATAAGACTACCATCTCAATAACAAAAACTCCTACCCACCTCACCTACCAACACCCCTAAGAGACGCCAAGTGGAACTAACAATTGAGATAATCATTAAATATGTTACTATCACATAGCAGATACCAAATATCATAAACATATAAGCTATAGGAAAATATCAACATATGTGCTTGTTTTACTCATCATTCATTATCATTATTCATCATTCGATTTCTGCCTTATATCCTCTTTATACCTGCCAACTTGAACCCATGGGCTAGGTCTTAATCATGTGACTGATGACTTTCACGAGCTTCCCATACATGTGATGTGGACCGACCAAAGTTAGCAGAGCACATGCGGGGCCATGGGTTCTTCCAGAAAAGGAGGATTCTACCCTAATGGGTTTATTGCTCAATATCCTGGCAGGGATGCTGCCCTCAGGGGATACTGCCCCGGGATACTTCTGGAGTGTCGCAAATGAGGAGATACTACCCTCTCTAATAGGCCAACTATAGTGCATGCTATGGAGGCAAGCCACATGGTAATATATGTATATCAAGCTCCATCGCTACACCTCTCCCTAAGTGTTAAACTAATTAATCATAGTTATTACAATTCTCAATTCTCAGCAGGTATCTCAAGAACATGTATCTTAAGAGATTCAAAACATACATCAACCATATAAGATACTACCTCCAGTCCTAATTATAAGAGCCAGTTGACTAATTTGAGGAGATTAAGGAAGTAAGCTGAGTTAGTTATTTGTCCTAAATAGGTGTTGTCTTTCCTAAAATATCCTCGCTAATCAAGTGTCTTGACTAGAATTATCATTGTTAGAAGGACTACTTTAGAAAAAAATGTATAAATATGAGAGACAAAGTGGATTGGGGTCTTATATTTAAGACCAAAATAAAAGTCAAACAGGATCTTATATTAAGGACCGGAGGTAGTACTTAATATCATACTATACAATAGTATTCTGAGATAATCAAGGGTATAAATATCATTCCAGAAGCTCATGCTAATATATAAAACACAATCAAATAAAATAGTAGCTTGGATAATTTGCCTTGGTGAACAAAAAACTTTTCGCCACAGCAGACTACACAGTATATCCCAAGTCTACAATTTCGTCCAAAAATCACTCATCAGGCTCCTATCCAGTCCTAAAGTAGTAGCAATTGATTTATTTTTCACAAAGCACTCCCATAAAGCAACTTCCAAATGTCTATAAAGTTTTCTCATAGTTTCAACACAATTTTCCTATTTCATATTATTCAAGCCTATCCTAAAGGGTTCAATTTAATTAAAAACTCCTCTTAGAGGATCCAGTAGAAGAAAACAAGTAAGAATTTACGTTACCTGCTATCTAATAAGTGCTTACAAGTTAAAGATTAAGACCCTGAATTTGGGGTCATCAAACCAAATATCATATCCACAAACAGAAAATATATGTTACTACAGTATTTTATGGGTAAGCTACGTGTTAAATTTTAACACATAACTCCCTTTTTAAGGTTTCCGAATTGTTACTCAGAATTCTAGCTTGTAAAATTTTTCTAAGATATGGAGTAAGAACACGGATACTATGCTTTGGATTTAGTTTTTAAGTTTCTTTAACTTATATTATCTTCAAAATTTCTGAATTATATCATCATAATTGATTCATAACCCAAGTAGAAAATTCTCAATTTATAGTCTATGTTCTATTTTTGAAAAATTTAGAGAAACATATTTAATATGAGTTAAATTATTCTCATTATAGAAGTTTAGTTATTAATCAACTATTAAAATTAACATATTAGATATCTTGAGTCTATATCTCCAAATTTTGGCTCAATCTAACAGTGAACAAATTTAATAATAATACTTTACTACTTAAGGTTCTATCTATAATATATGAAGGAAAAAAAAAGAGTTTAATGCATATCCAATAAATCATACCTCAGAAATTGAATCACTAATCCAACTGTTGAAATTGACAAGTTAGATGTCTCGAACTGGCAGATCAAATTTCAGCCCGATCTAACAGTTTACAAACTTACACATGACCCTTTACTGAGATAGTCTTAGTTTTGTGCGAAAATATTTAATTTATTCTTAATTCTTCCCTACTACCACTTATTTATAAGCTCATAGAGTCTCATCTTCATACCATTTAGTAGATATGGGACTTCATAACCTTTTGTTTTTATTTATCGATTCATATATAAATAGTTACATATATATACATACATATGATCATAAATATTTTAATTGTTTATATAAATTTAACCACTATTAAAGCGGTGTTAATAAATATTTACTCACAAATTTACTTAAGTCTTAGAGATTAAAAATTAGGATGTTACAATGAGAAAGAACTTCTTGGTCTTGAAGTACCATATCTTAGTGCCATAGGTGCATTAATGTATCTTGCTAATTTAACACGAACTAATATTGTATTTGCTGTTAGTTTATTAGCAAGATTTAGTTCTTCACCAACAAGAAGGTAATGGAATGGAATTAAGCATATATTTTGACATCTTTGAGGGACAATTGATATGGGATTATTTTACTCTAATGAATCAAAATCACAATTAATTGGCTATGTAGATGCAGGATTTCTATTAGATCCACATAAAGACAAGTCTCAAATAGGATATTTATTTATTTGTGGAGGTATAGCGATCTCATGGCGTTCAACAAAACAAACTTTATCAGGTACTTCATCAAATCATACGGAAATAATTGCAATTCATGAGGCAAGTCGAGAAGTGTTTGGCTGAGGTCAGTGACTCAACATATTCAAAGGAGATAGAATAAAACATATTTCTCCAAAGTTCTTTTTCACTCATGATCTTTTGAAAAGTGGTGATATAGATGTTCAGCAAATTCGCTCATGTGACAACCTTGCTGATTTGTTTACCAAGACACTATCGACTAGAACATTTGAGAAGTTAGTGTATGGTATTGGAATGCGTAGACCTAAAGACTTAAAATGATGTTATCATTTGGGAAAATAAATATTGTGTACTCTTTTTTCTTCACTAGGTTTTTGTCCCAATAGGTTTTTCCTAGTAAGATTTTAATAAGGCATAATATTCATTATGGACATCCAAGAGGGAGTATTATGATATTGCATGAGTGGATGTCCATAACCCTTAACCTTTAGAATTCTCATAGGATTCCTTACTTTCGAGTGTTATAAACTACATAACCTCCCTAATGAATCACTTGGAAGGAGTTTTTCATTTTTAATGCTATTATGATATTCTTTATTCCTTTGTAACCTTAGTATAGGACTTCAATACTTGGAGGCTTATAAATAGAGGGCATGCATAAGACATTTGTACCATAAAACAAAGTGAATGAGAAAAAAGCCATTGTCTTCTTTATCTTTGACTTTCTTTTCTACTCCTAAGTCTCCTTGTTTTTTGTAGTTTTACAACAGGATAAACATTCTAAATGTCAAATATAAAAATTATCATAAAAAGAATTTGAGTATCAATTTTTAAATACCTGTAAATGGCGAATTAACACATGGGTGAATCATGTCTTACAGTTAGTGTGTTTATGTTTTGTTACTTAGCTTACCTATGTTTCTTTATATGGTGATTATGGAATATTAGATTTAGTCTGGCATTCAACTTAATTCTAAATATAAGATCCTAATTCATTTTATCTTTTATATTTATCTGTTTTTTTCCTCAAAGTGGTTATCATAGGGTATGTTTGGATTGGTGTCGGACAAAATTGACTTCTAGCCCAATTGACTTTTATAAATGAAGTTAGAATAAAAGTCAGTTAGGGTATATTTGGATAGATGCTTTTAAAAAGTCAGTTAAAAAAATTAAAGGTTGTTTGGATGATTAATAGAAAAGTTAGTTTAGTTGTAAAATGACTGAAAAGAGCATAGACTTTATTGAATAGTAGTGTTTAAAATTTTATGTTTTTAATGTGATAATAGTTTAAAAAAATACATAAAATTATTATGATAAAATATAAATAGTTTATTTGTGAAATTATAAAATAAAAATATTTATTACAGAGAAAAATTTGAAAATACATTGTAGATAATTAATTAAATATATATAATGGACAAACATAAATATAAATTAGAATTCATTTGGTCTGAATAAAATCTCATCATGCTAACAAAGGAGATGAGGCAGAGGGGGAAATGTGAGGGTAAATCTAAGATGCTCATTTTTAATGATCACCATTTGAAATTGCAGTTTGAAAAGTCAGATTTTTCTTTGTTGAGTCCAACTGAGGTTGAAGGCCAGAAGTTGGTTGGAAAAGTTAGCCCAGCCAAATAACATGTTTTGTCCAACTCAGTTTACAGCCTCAGTTTCACCATTTCTAAGACACTTTTGCCGTTGGAAACGACAATCTAAACATACTCATAGTAGTTGCACATGTTAAATCACTACAAAAAAAATCAAATTAGCGACAAAATTTAGTGACAGAATTTTCGTCACTAATCAAAATTAGTAACGGAATTCAATTAGTGACGGAATTTTTTCCGTCACTAATTCCACCATCATTAAATAAATAGTGATGGATTTCAAAATTCCATCGCTAACGGATCAGTGATGGAAATTTTTCATCACAAATCCGTCACTAATTAGTAACAGATATCCCACAAATTCTGTCACAAAATAATGATGGATTTGTGACAAATTGGTGATGGAAATTTCTATCACTAGTCTGTCGCTAAATTTTTTTATTTTGTAAATTTAAAATATCACATCATTGCCACATGTCTATCACTATGAGCCGCCATGTCATCAATGGCTGCCACCTCACCAACTCCTCTCTCTCTCCCATATTGCCATGTCATCTCTTCATCCATGTTATCATGCCACGTGTCCATCACTATAAGCCGTCACGTCATCAATGGCTGCCACCTCACCAACTCCTCTCTCTCCCCTAATATTGCCACGTCATCTCTTCATCCATGTCATCGTGTCACGTGTCCATCATTATGAGTTGCCACGTCATCAATGGCTGCCACCTCACCAACTCCTCTCCCCCATGTTGCCACGTCATCTCTTCATCCATGTCATCGTGTCACGTGTCCATCACTATGAGCGCCACGTCATCAATGGTTGCCACCTTACCAACTCCTCTCTCTCTCATGTTGCCACGTCATCTCTTCATCCATGTCATCGTGCCACATTGCCATCATTGGATGCCACTTCAATTCGTCCTCTCCCCCATGTAGCCACGTCATCATAGCATCCACGTCATCGCCACGTCACAAATTGAGCCAATTTGTGAAGAAGTGTTGGTTCAAACCTAAGACCTTCTGTGCGCGTGTTGAAGCCTTTGCCAGTTGAGCTGAAATTCTTTTGCAAAATAAATATATATAATATTTCTAATAACAAATACAAATATATATATATAACAAATATTATATAATAAATATTATATACATAATTTAATATATTATTATTTATTTGAATTTAATTTTTATATTTAGTAAAAAATTTCTAATAATTTATATTTTTATTCAAATATTGAACAAAATAATAAGTATATTAGATATTTTTATTTTTATTTTCTTTTATAATATTTGTATTTTTTAATTTTTATATAATATATCATTTAAAAATTATGATATATTATATTTTTATTTTAATAATAAGTTTAAAAAATAATTGTTATATATTTATATTATATTTTTTTACGACGGATTAGTGACGGAATTGCGACAAAAATTAGTAACGGAAAAATTTCATCACTAAAAAATGAGAGTTAGTGACGGATTGGTGACCAAAATTAGTGATGGAATTTTTCCATCATTAATTTCTGTCACTAATAATTTAAAACAAATTAGTGACGGACTTGTGACAGAATTTAGTGACGGAATAAGATTTCGTCACTAATCCGTCTCTAAATTAGTGACAAAATAAAATTCCGTCACTAATCCTTTACTAATTTAGCGATGAAAATTTTCCGTCACTAAATTCCGTCGCTAATTTTAGTGACAGAATTTGTGACGGATTAGCGACAGATTAGCAGCAGAATAAAATTCCATCGCTAAATTCTGTCACTAATACCCTTTTTTGTAGTGAATGACCTATCAAATGGTAGTTATAACTAATACATATAATTAGTAATAATATTCTAAAAAAAAATAACACTTGTTTATTACAAATAATTAACTTAACAAAAATTTTTAGTGTATTTAAATTAGTTAATTTTTTTTATATATTAAGGATAAGAAGTAATATATATGTATTAACCTTCTTATATAATATTTTGGTTTTAATTCACAATTGACGATATTGCTTTTGCTGCTTGTGAAGAGAACATCTCGATTCATCCAAGTCCTCCACTTTGTTTGCTAGTGCAGACCCCCACCCCAACCGAAGTGTGCTTTTGCATTGCTGATTCTTCACGGCAACTGACTCAATTGGCAGAAGCGCGGGTTGCATGACGGGGTTACGCATCGCGACGGTACGGTAATATTCTTTGCTAGCGTGTTTCTCCCTGATCATAAATACTGCTTTCTGATTCTTAGTATAAGAATTATTATCTCCGGTTCTAATTATAAGATATTATTTGTAATTTATAAACGAGGTTTTATAATTAGGACCGGAGATAATAATTGAATGTTATATTTGGTCCAGCATATAATAACTTCATTTATTTTGTCT
The DNA here is from genome assembly GCF_004799145.2 of Neltuma alba. Classification (NCBI taxonomy): domain Eukaryota; kingdom Viridiplantae; phylum Streptophyta; class Magnoliopsida; order Fabales; family Fabaceae; genus Neltuma; species Neltuma alba. The sequence goes on from NW_021634681.1 coordinate 137,543, forward strand.
TTTATTTTTTTCTCAAAATATCTCTATTGATTAAGGGTTATCCAAGGCATATAATTAAAGAACATAATAAATAATTAACTTAGTTAATTTTTTTTAATATCATCAAATTAGTTATCTAGTTATTATATTTTTCAGTTGCTAAGTCTCATGCCAACTCCGTGTATTATTTATTTTTTTGATGACATCTTTGTATTATATATCGATCATAAGTATCCCTGGACACCCCCGATCACAGTACGTGCAAAAGAACTTCAAGGCACTTGTTAAGATCCGCGGCTCGAGCAAAGCCCAATTCATCACTAAACTGCAAAGGAACATAATGATTAACGTTGCGAGAAAATATTCTGGTTTTCTCATTACTGACCCGCCATCCTTAGGCCCAACAGAAATCGCCAAGACATTTTGTGATCACTTGCACTTGATCCAAATTCGTCGCAAGGAAAATAATTGAGTAATCCATAAACAGCAAGTGGAAAATGGGAAGACCATTTTTATTTAGGCGAATCGATCTCCAGGTGCCCATCTCCACTCGTTCCTGAATTAGATGAGCCAATTTTTTCATGCATAAAACAAACACAAAACAATTTTTTCATGTATAAAACAAACATATAATAAGAGAGAACTTCCTTATCTTGCTCTTCTCAGAGGATAAAAGTAATCCACTCACTCCATTCCAAATAGCCTGTATGGATGGGGAAGAAATACTTCCTCGTACTGAAAGTGTATGCGAGAGTTATGACTGTTAAACAAGTTATTTGACTTAATATTATTGCCGAAGTATTAAAGAGAAGAGCAATGCTATTCTTTTTATTGAAAATATTAGCATTAACATTAGTTTTTGAATTTAAAAAAATTCAAATACGTAGAGGTCAATGCGACTACTTTTTACAACAAAAATATATGTTCATTTGGTTCTATTTATAAAATATTTAATATTTATGTTTTGTTTTTCAAAATAGTTCTTCTAACAATAGTAATTCTAACTAATACACTTGATTAGTAAAGATATTTTAGGAAATACAATATATATTTATTACAAATAACTAACTTAACTTCCTTCTTTAATCTCTTCAAATTAGTCAACTAGCTCTTATAATTGGGATCAGAGATAGTATAAACAACATTGATAAATTATTTTAAATTTTTGGAGTATATTTTTTATTTTATCTTTATTAATTACTTATTTTAATATTTAATATGTTTATTATCTTATTTTTTAAACTATTATCTCTATATCACACATTTTCTCTCTTTTATAATTCTCTTTGTTATAATAATTTTTTATGATAAAATTGTAATTAGGTCCCATCCAAGTAAATTAAATACAAAAAATTTTCTTAAAATTATGAAATTATTCTGAAGTCCTAAGGGACCTTATTGTAATAAATTTTATTTGTTTAATTACCAAATTACCTTATTGCAATAAATTTTATTTGTTTAATTACCAAATTACCTTTTTTTCTAGTTTACATTAACAATTGAAGGAGTAGTGGTTGACAACTTAAGGTGTAAGGATTGACAATTATCACGGCAGGTATTGACAATTCATGCATTACATTTTGCGATGTGCTGAGAAAATGTCACTACTATAGAATGACAAATACTTGACGGTTATTTTGGGTCATATTTGACAGTTAAAAATCGTCAAGTATACGGGCGTCATGTTATTAACCATCAATTATTATTCAAGCAATTAACGGTTTTTCAAAAAAACCGTAAACTATTTCTCTAAGTACTTGACAGTTAACATCAAAACCGTCAATTATTGGAGAACAAAAATTGACGATTTTAATTAGAAACCGTCAAGTATAAGTAATCAGTACTTGACGGTTCTCAAAACCATCAACCATTGTGCAACAATCGTGAACAATACTTGACGGTTATTACCTAAAACCGTCAAGTATTATGGGAATTTTTTTAATACCAGCTTTGCTGTGCAAGCAGCCCCCCGCAATTTTGAAACCTCATACAAAGGAGCATATTCAACAGAACCATGCAGGCCAGCATTCAAACCAATTCAGCCATATGAATGTAACCAAAACCAAAAATTTATATTATTATATACATCTTAATGAACCAAAACCAATTGTCATATTAAAAAAACTTGTGTTTAAGACAAGTAAAAATTCTGGACAAGTACAAAAGGTGAACCAATTCCAAAATTAGCCAATTGCCAAAATTGTTCAATGCCAAAAACTAACCAACAGCAAAAAAATGAACCAAAACCAAAATTGAAACCGAAGCTGTACATGCAATGTCTTGTACTTCCCTATCTATTTTGTGTCCACTGACGGAATAAGGTCACTGCCAACTCTTCAATGATTTCTTCTATCTGAGCGGATGAATACATTGTGCAATATGTGTCGGCAAAGTACTATATGTAACCACAAATTATGACATAAGTTAGATATAAATGTAAAGTTACAGTAAAGACAATTCTTAAATATATAAATTGAACTTTAACAAATGCATATTACCTGCATAGGGATTGTGTCAGCATTGTGCATAATTATCTCCTTTATGAATTTCATCACGCAATATCCATAATCAGAGCTTTTTTTGGGCTGACGTGGGCACTGTAAAGCATGGAAAAGGAAATAATATTAGTTAATCATATAAATAAACCATATTTAGTAAAATAGTAAATAATGGTAATGAATACCTTCACTTTCTTCCATAGGAAGGTATCGTCAAATTGGCTGTTTTTTACGGGGGGCAGGGTAAGGCTTGATTTGTGCGGTATAGCCATAAAGCCCTGAGAAGACAATAAAATTGAATATTAATGATTATCAAAAATTAGATTGAAGCAAGAAATTAAATTAAATTTAAATAATAGATATAAATGTTACTTATTGAACAATAAAACCATAAATGGTCAATTGGTTGGATCCCCATGAAGAGAATCGAGATACCAAATCCTTAGCTTTGTGGGATTGACCACAATCAGCATCCAGTGTCCCCTAAGTATAAGAAAGATAATTAGAACAATTACAAAATATTTTGAAAATGAAAGAATTTAGGAAAGTTCAGTATACTACGTACCCTTGACAGTAAGCGCCAAAAACAAAGTCTCAGGTGTTGCTGCCCTAGAAATGAAGATATCCACCAAGTCTCTATATAAGTCTTTTTTCTTCATATCAGGTCCGTGGCCAGCAAAAGTGTGGGGGCTGATAATCTTGAACTTGTCATCAAGGCAACTAGGGACTATAAAGTTCTTGAAAAGATACCTAAATCAATAAATAAAGATATCAATAGAATAAATGCTCAAGTACTTAAGTATTTAGTTGAGGTTTTAACAAATACCTGATATAAAAGTTATAGGCATTTGTGATGGCCATTCCATGCGTCAGAATTTCTTTCAATACTTCATTTGTGATGTACTCTGACGAGGGTCGACTGTAGACCTCTGGTTCAAACTCTAGAAGAATCATGAAATTCTCACCATGTTCTAATCTAGCCCCAAATGCATATTCCTCAAGACATATTCGGAATCTTGATGATACCGCTTAAACGGGCTCAAAGGGCTGCTTCTGTGGCGATGATAATGAGTGATCACCCGGTAGGCTCTTCTTCCCCTTAGATTGACAAAAAGACTGTTAGTAATTAAAACAGAGTTTATTTTAAATCAATTGAATGTGTAGACCTATACATATATACCTTTGAAGGATGTCCTAACGTGAGAAGACGGCCAGGCCAAGCGACAAAGCTACCCACTGCTTGAACCACTGTCTCTACATCTGGGGTGGGCATCGAGAGGGCATAATTAGCATCAATAGCAGTGTTCAACTGTACCCTCACATGATCAGCAGGGAGAGGCACATTATGAATCATACTCTCCCCCGGTAAATTGAACATGCGGCCCGTTGCAACAGTGTGATGTTTAGGGCTATCTGCCATACACTGAACGTCTGCTTCATCCTGATTTAACATAGGAGACAAGTTAGCTAGATATATAAATAATTGAATGTAATTGTATAAACACAAGTATTATACCTCAGGTAGCAAGGGGAATGTGCAGCTGTCTTTGCCACTTGGGCTGAGATTCGGAGCCGGCTGTGGTGCTTGATTCTTGATCAACTGCTCGATTAGGAGTGCTTGCGCTTTAACTTACTCCTTTAACCAGCATGTTTCTTCCTTCAGCTCCATAAACTCAGCAGAGGAAGGCGTGCACGATGATAAGGGCTTTTGTCGGTACCTGAAGTAATCCCTCTTGGTGACTCCATAACCAACACCTCTAAGAAGACCAGGATGATCAGGAGTACCCAATGCCCTCCTCAATATATCCTGGTCATCTGCAGAATATGCCCCCTGCGAAACTTCCTGGGACAAACTCTCCTGCGCAACAAACATTGATATAGTTATTCATACTTAAAGATATTTGACAATAACATAAGGATTATTTAATTTAGAATAATACTCACTATCCTGTCCATGACCTCCTTAACACGAGGATTATCAATTTGGCCATCTTTATTTTGCCTGGCCAATGCCCATAGCATTTGACGGGATACAGTGACATCTAATCCCTCCTTCTGAGTCACCTCTTGCTCAAGACCCGCATAACCCAAGCGCCTCTTTCAGTAGGGATATTCATTCTTCTTTACCCTTTCTTTATTTTAGGCACTTAATTCCTGTAAAAACAAAGTAGATTCACAATTAAACAGTATATAGATTAAACAAAATGGACTATGTAATATCGAAAAGAGTGAGGATTATTACTTGAAATTGACTATCATGACGTGACGTCACAAAAGCAACCCAATTCTATGGTTAGACCAAGTCCTATATCAAGCTAGAAACCTCAGACTCGTCGGCTGTGGAATGATCTTTCAAGTACTTGTGTGTCACAAAGTATCAAAAAGAGCACAATGCCCTCCCAGCCTTTCCCTCTACAAACTTCTTCCTGCTCTCATCTATATCAAATGCAGACTGCAAAACATATAAAACAACACATTAGTGTCAAGCAGCTTGTAAGAAAATGAAATTTGAGTTGTTATAATATATTACCGATACATGTGACAACCGTTCTTTTAAAACCCATTTAGATCAAAATTTTCAATCTATTCAAATGATTAACCATGATAGAAAAGAAGAAACCTTAAAATTTTAAAATCGCTATCATGGTTAATAGAAATAAACTTATATTACGAGCCACATCAATCGTTCACTTGGGCCTTGGACTTTCAAAGTCCAGAAATATCATTCAACCGTTAGCCCAAACCAAACTTACACGTTCAAACACACGAACTGATAAAACATTTTAATATAAGTCATAGAGCCCATTAGTCAAAAGTCAACACTACCAAATGAGTGTAATACGCAAAGTCTTAAATATCTCTGGCATTCCAACGATCCCCATATTAGATTGTAGTAATTAAGAGTATTAGTTTACAGCATTAAAGTATATGGGCCCTATGTGGCAACGTATAACAAGTCAACACATAAAACAAAAGCAGGGAGGCTATACAAGCTACAACAGCACACTATGCCTCCGGAGCCTTCCCTGATGGGCCACCACCTGAACTATCACCTGAAGATAGTAAAAACCACGGGGTGAGACAAACACCTCAGTAACCAACTTTCCAACTCATCATACATACTAACATGTGTTCGTGAGGTGTCAAGTGGGATAATTATTAAATCTCAATATATATATCAATGAAAATACAAATATGTATATTCAAATAATCTCAATCATCCAAACCCTCATTACGGGGGTTAACACACAAGCCACATAAGTCTATCCCTCACTATAGGGGATCAAACCGACCTATAGGTCTATCCCACATTTTGGGGGACGATTAAGTAGTCACAAAGGTCCATCCCTTATTATAGGCCTATCTCACACTTTGAGGGACGAATAAAAAGCCACAAAGGTCTATCCCTTACTCCAGGGATGAAGGAAGAAGCCAACTAATGTGCACCAATGGCGGCCTTACCACGTGGTAGGATAGCGCTCAATCCAAAATCCAAATAACAACCAACCATTCACAATATAACAAAAATGTCTCAATCTTTTCCCAGTATAATCCATAAGATATAAATCATATATCTTTTCCAAACTTCTCAATCACAATTCCAAAAATCCCACAAGACAATTTTCATAGCTCAAAAGATATAATTTATCTACTCGAGTTTCAAATAACAAATCATTATACCAAAATAGCAAAATACTCACAAACAATATATTAGCACATATAACAAGTGGAAAGTGGTTACCTCTCGCCAAAGCAATACTAAGGATTACCACAAGGTCAATCCTTTGCTCAACTAATAATTAATCTACACAATTAATATAACCACATATTAATATAAACTAATTAATTAATTAATTAAACTTCTCTATATTATTTAAATTTCTAATTTAATTAAATTTTTACTCTAAATTCCTGCAACTCTCATAACTCAAAAATTATTAAGTATTTTAGAAACAACTTAAAATTCCTAATAACCCAAATTATTTATGTACCACTTCCAAATTATTTACCTTAATAAAAAGGATTTTCCATAATTTCCAAATATAAAATTATTATTTTCTAAATTCTAAAAATCCCATTTTAAGTTTAAACCTCAAAATCAAACTATCAAAAATTCATTAATACTTCAAGTATTTATAAATAAATAATCTAATCAAAACTTTAATGGTATAACTACCATATATATTTCCATAAATAATAAACTTTTTAGCTACAATAATTATTTTAAAATCTCCAGTCACCCAATAAATAAAACTAAACCGATTAAAATTTAATAATATGTTAAACAACCCAAATAAATTACTTAACTTGAATTTAATCGGTAAAAATATGATATATCCCATAAATAACAGATTTTCAACTAAATAATTTGATTTAAATACTAAAACTAATAAATAGACAAATTTAAACTGATTAAAATTAACAACTCATTTACTTCTAAATTTCTATAGTTATCTTTTATTAAAACTCAATACTTATATCATATATAAGTCTCAAAATTTTCTCTAATCACTACAGTAATAATGTAAATAGGAAGCTTAAAATATACAGGAAATATTCATAAAGAAAGTTTGATAAAAAGAAGTAATTTTATGTACCTAAAATATTTTCAAAGCTTTCCCTCTCCTTCACCGGTATGCTCTTCTCTCTCACGCACACTCCAACTCTCTTTCTCTTTTCTTCTTGCGCCTGCCGGGGGGAGAATTGCTGGGGGTGTATTTAACACCCCCCGCACATTTATTGGGGGGAGGGGTTTTTCAAACTCAACCCCCAACCCCCACCGCCCCCCTTGACCTTTTTTTTTTTTTAATATTATTATAATAAAATATTATTATATTATATTATTTTATTTTATTTTTCAATTATATCATTTTTTTTGAATTTTTTTATATATTTTCACATAAATCCTAAAAATTAATTTAGGATATTACAATACATCTGTCCAAATAGAGCCTCGCACTGAATGATCAACCCTCCTCAAGTGCTGCACTGTAATGGGCACGGTGCTTCGTGCCACTGTCCCAATATAGCTCATAAATTTACTTGACCGTAAAGCTTATCCTTTCTTATTCCACTATACGGCAAATTTCTTTCCTTCCGTTCGAGCTTTCACGACCTTTTGCATGACACAAAGGCCCCTCTGTATGCGTGCTGCCTCGTCTTACAACTGTCTCTCCTGGTCAAAGGCATCTCTCGGCTAAGATGGATTATCGGTGCTAGATCCGCTATCGTCTGCCATCTACAATGAAATTCAATTAAACAAAATGAATCAGAACCCATTAGATGAAAATAAAGTCATTAATAACGAAATTGACTTAAACAAAATTAAAACAAATAAAAGAATTAAAGAAAATAATAAGAGAATTTACATGCATGTTTAAGTAGATCTTTTCCTTTTTCTACTCTTAGGTTTTTGTATATTCTTCTTGGTTTGAATTGTTTTGATCTTCTTACGAAACACTTCCCCCCTCTTTGAAATCCATATTCCGTCGTTGTGATCGTGACTAACGTACATGGATTGATCTTCATTTAAATGAGATCCAAGTGATGTCCCTTGAAATAGATAATCTTCAACTGTATTGTCTTCATACCCCATCTCTTCAATATTCATTTTATTAGTCAACAAAACAATAGACCATCCTATAGCAGCCGGGTCAAGGACATAAAACACTTGTGTAGCCTGAGAAGCCAAAATGAATGGCTCTTCCTTGTATCCTTCCTTATTCAAATTCAATTGTATAAACCTTAAGTCATCAATTCTCAATGCATTATTATTGTCCACCTACTTGCAACCAAATACCGAAACTTTGAATTCAATGTAATCCAACTCCCAAATATCCTCAATCACTCCAAAGTATGACATACGTGCATAGATAGGATTTTTATCTTTGGCACTCGATATATGCATGATATTAGCTACAAGAGTTATGCCACTATTTTGCTGTTTACTCTGATCATCTTGCTTTTTAGTATAGAAAGCGAACCCATTGATAAGGTAGCTTGTGAAAGAAATCACATGTTTGCTCGATCCATCTGCCAACAACTTTAATTTATTTGAAACAGAATTAGGATCACTATTATACTTGCCATGCACCTGTTCTCTCAACCATGCTGTAAATTGTTTATTGTGTGTTTTGGTATACCAACTTTCAAGTTTATTAGGATTATCCCTCTTTAGCTCATCAATATACTCATCCACATAGTCCTTAATCTCTTTGGAGTTGTGCAATACATATAGATGTGCCTGCTCCCACTGTTGGTTTGAAATAGTTACAACTTTCTTTCCCATAATCCCTTCTCCATCCGTCCTACCCTCATTACGAGACATTAGAACTCCAATATCACTTGTATTTTTTAAGTAATGGGTACAAAATTCAGTGGCCTCTTCATAAATATATTGTTCTATGATACAACCCTATGGCTGACTTTGATTTTTCACATACCCTTTTAATATTTTCATGTAACGCTCAACTGGGTACATCCATCTTAAATACACTAGGCCACACAGTTGGACCTCTCTAACTAAGTGGACGGTTAAATGGACCATGATGTCAAAAAAGACCGGAGGAAAATACATTTCAAGTTCGCATAACGTAACTATGATTCGAGTTTGCAATCTTGGCAATTTACTGGGATTAATCACTTTGCTATAAAGAGACTTAAAGAAGAAACATAACTTCGTGATCGTAACTTGCACCTTATCAGGTAAAATAGCTCGTATTGCCACTAGAATAAAGTTTTCCATTAAGACATGGAAGTCATGAGATTTTAAACCTTTTAACTTCAAATCCTTCATTGAAACAAGGTTATTAATGTTAGAAGAGTAACCTTCCAGCACTTTTACTGAAGCAAGAAACTCACAAAAGCTACCTTTCCCTTTTCTAGAAAGTGTGTGAGCTGCCAGACAAAGAAATGTACGAGTTCCCTTATCCTCTGGTGCCAATTCCTCCCTTATCCCTATCTCAACCATGTCTAGCCTCGCATTTATGCCATTTTTAGTCTCCCCGGGAATATGGAGTAATGTGCCAAACAGAGTTTCTTATACGTTTTTCTCAATATGCATAGTATCAAGAAAATGTCTCACATTCAGGGTTATCCAATACGGCAGTATAAAGAAAATAGATCTCTTTTTCCACCCACTTGTCCTATGTAACACCTCTCATAATTATATCATATACTCGATAAAATATTTCATATAAAAATCCATACATTACTAATACTCCAAACAACTCATAATTTCAAAATATTTCTAACATAACAACAAAATAACCTATTAAAGTCTTATAGTCATGGCAAATAAAAATATAACATAGCATGTGTTGAGGAGTACAAAAGCCTTCACGACTCACTCCATTGGTGCCTTCCTTTGATTCCTACTAGATCCTTCGTCTGAAAATTGTTAATATAGGGGGTGGGATCAAACGTCTCAGTAACTACTGAAATTCTAACCTATACAAGCATATCATATATGATAAACCAAAAATTTGTTTATATTTGTGTATATAAATATATTAAAAATCACAGATTTGATACATTCAATTCAATTTCTTTTTTTTTCCAACAATATACCAATATTATTTTTCTAATATATCCGAAAATAATGAAATATGCTGCCTCCCTTATATCACCGTCCACCCTTATACCGCTGACTGGGGCCATAGGCTAACACATAATCCGATAGGAACTAATCCATTTTACTGAATTATTCTAAGCTCACCGATACAAGAGATATATCCGACCAAAGATATAGAACTCAAGCTTGGACTATGGCTCCTCTCTTTTGTGAATAGGGAGGTATCACATGTCCCACAGCTCCAATGAATTCTCGGCCAAAGAAAAATATGGAAGAAGGGGCCTTGACAAGTGTCATCCACTGTGTACCGAGTGATGGCATACCACGTGGTAATTTTATATCCATGCAATCTCCTTCTATCCTTAACTCAACAATGCATGTCATATACAAATAATGGTACATCATAAATATATTCTCAAATATATTATTAATGATAAGATAGCAATAAAATTCATATACCATTTAATAGTAACTCATGATAATTTCATAGCTATTAATATATTTAAATATTGATCATAATTACTAGCAACAAATCTTAATAAAATCAGGTAACATACCAAAACATTTATTTTACAAAAAATCATAATATTATATTTCAGTAATATAATGATTAGTAAATCCACAATATAATCATACACAATTCACATGTACAAGAAAGAATTTTCAGAGTTACCTGGTACTCTTTAGCTTACAAATAATTACACAACGTTTACTCCAAAATTCTCAAGGGTCTACAAAATTGCACATAAATATTTATTAATATAAACTCAGAACTACTCCAAAACTACTCTAAAATTCTAAGACTACCCTCTAAACTAAAATTACATAAATATATTAACTCTCCCAAATCTAGGCATTTATAATAGGTATAATATTATTTTGAAAAATATAATTTACATAAAAGGCTATTTAAATTTAACAACTTAAGTGAATATATTTTTATTACCTAAAATCTAAATATTTTATATTAAAATTCTCAATTATTTATTATAATCTCATTTAAAATTTTTCTCAAACCAAACAACTTCTTTAAATTATAAAAAAACTGTAACTTTATCTAATTTCACAAAATTCTCAATTTACAAGCCTTCAAAAATTATTTCAAAAATATATCTTTAACTTATTCAATATCTAAACCGATTAAAACCTCAATAATATATTAAATAACTCAAATAAATTATTTAACTCAAATTTAATCGGTAAAAACACATTACAAGTCTAAATAACAAATTTTTCAACTAAAATCTTAGTTTAAAATTCTCAAAATAATCATTCAACAAAAATAAACCGATTAAAATTTCTTAATAATGGATCTTTAAATTTCTACAGTCATATATTGTCAAAACTCCATATTTACTCTATACCCAAATAGTAAAATTTTCTCTAAACATTATAATAATACTAATAATATTAAGCTCTAAATATTTAAGAAATACTCAAAGAAAATTTGATAAAAAGAAGTATATTTGTGTACCTAAATGATCCTCAAATCTTCTCCTATCCTTCAGACAGCATGTACTTTCATACTCTCTTTATTTTCCTTTCTTCCTCTCGCTCTCTCTTTTTCTCTCGCACTCTCTTGCTCTTGCTTGAAGGAAATAACCGGGGGATGATGATATATATAATACCCCCCTATTTCATTTTTCCACGGCTCCTCTTCCAAATTTCCACTTCCATTGTACTTTCCCCCTCTTTTTCTTCCATCCAATTTCTTCTTTCATTTATTACCTTCCATTTTTTTCCAACCCATTTAAGACTCCCCCTCAACATTCCTCTTTCATTTAATACACCCCCCTCAAATTCTTCTTTGCCCCCAACTTTCCATCGATTCGGTGGAAAGTGTCTCTTTTTTTTTTCTTTTCTTCTTTTTTTAATAATAAAATATTATTATTTTATATATTTTTTATTTACAATTTTTTTTTAGTATGTTACATCCCAACATACTTCGCGAAAGGTTTTCCAAATTCACAATCTATATCTTTCACCTTTTGAAACACATCCTCCCCAATCAATGATGTAGGTGCCTTACCTTCTTCTGAATTCCCATTAAAATATTTTTTGAATCACTGGCAAGGATGATCACAATGCAACTGTCTACGATGTCTCATATATGAATTTTTCATTCCATGCTTCAACCTTGTAGAATCTGTGCTCTCTTCACAAATCGAACAACCAAGTTGTCCTTTAATGCTATACTTTAAGAGATTACCATACGCAGGAAAGTCATTAATTGTGCCAAACAACATAGCTCTCAACTTGAATGTTTCTTCCTTATATATGTATCATATACATCAACTCGATTCTCCCACAATACTTTCAAGTCTTCAATTAATGGAGCTAGATATATATCTATGTCATTTCTCGGTTGCTTTGGCCCAGAGATTATCATAGACACCATTGAATACTTGAATTTCATGCATAGCCATGGAGGAAGGTTATATATAAACAAAATCACTGGCCATGTGCTATGGGTGCTGCTTTGCATCCTATACGGGTTCATCCCATCGGTGGCTAATACAAGGCGTAGATTTCAATCTTCTTCCTCGAATTTAAAATATTCAATATCAAACTTCTTCTGTAAAACCCCTTTACCTTAAAACATTATAAACTCGTCATAAAATTCACTATTATGGTAGAAAAGGAAAGCTGTTACAACAAACTACCATAGTAGAAAGAAATTGCATAACTTTAGAAATTAACATTTAAACTCAGTTCAAACTCGAATTCTGTTGCATGCAACTAAAATCATTCATTAACAACCACTGGGCCTCCAAGCCTCCAGCCCGGGTAACAAAAGACATCAAAATCAACCCATCCAATTAATTTTCAACCATGTATATCAAAGTTTCACAAAGCACTAGAAATGGCCTCCGGCCAACCAAAATAAGGAGATAACATTCTCTCCAGTTTACAACAAGGCCGGGTAATCAAAATATTTCAAAAGGGGTCCTAAACGTGGCAATATATACTAGTCATACATATACAAGGGCTAGAGGCTTAAAGCTAACCAAGCTCAAGCCTCTGCGTCTCTTCCCGATGGCACACGCCCGGAACCCTCACCTGAAAACACTGTAAACCACGGGGTAAGACAAACATCCCAGTAACCAATCTTTCCAATTCAAGGTACTACTAAATAGGTGCTCGTGAGGTGTCAAGTGGGGCGGTTCACAAGTAATATGATAAATGATAGCCACACAACAAGTAATGCAAGTGCAATGATGCAATCCCATTAACCATATCCCTCACTTTGGGGGATCTTTAAGAGCCGAAGTCGGCTTATCCCTCACTATGGAGGACGTAGGGAGCTATAAAAGGCATATCCCTCACTCTGGGGGACGTAAAGAGTCAACCATCATGCATTAATGGAGGTCTTACCACGCGGTAGTAACAATCAAAACTCTCACCAATTCCCAATTCATGCATTATGCTCAAACCATAATCAAAGAGTAAATAATCATTTCACAAATTACTTCTTTCAGTGGCCTATCTTTCACAAGTTACAAATTCAATCAATATCAATTTAAACCCCACAAGACGGTTTTCCTTTTCAATATACAATATACACTTTGAACACAGTTGTTATCCGGAGCACAAAACATAAATCCACTCACAATACCACAAAAGCATGTACAAAGGATTGGAAAGTGGTTACCTCTCGCCTGAGCAAGGAATAACAAACCGATAACACAGCTCCATGCACCAACAAGGCTCACAACCGGTCTACACAAGCACACAACCACACAACCACCATGTATTAGCTTTCAACTAATAATGTGGCCAAAACAACACTTGGGGACACAAAATTCATAGCTCCAACCAAAACTCTACCCAACTAAAGAGAGTATAACCACCAATGCAACACTCTGAGGTCATAAAAATCCATTTAAAACCTTAATTCCTTTCTAAATATCAATTAAAACTCATAACCTCAAGGACCCAATATAGGAATTCAACACCCAAACATCCCATTAGAACAATTGAAGTCCTAACAACATTCTAAACCGATTAAACATCCAATTTAACCCTCCTTAACATAACCCAATTCACAAAACTTAAAATTAACCTCTACATTATCATCCTCAATCACAAACCTCCCATTTCCATAAACCCTAGCTTCAAAAACTCAAGGTTCTTTAAATCCAAGAAAACTACACTGATTAAATATTTAGACTAATCCAAAGCAATCAATTAAACTCAAAACAGTCGGTCAAAAACCTCAATTCCATAACAACCTAGAAAACTCTAGGGTTTCACCATAAATCCTCAGAAATTCCAAGAAAGAAAGTAGATTAGAGATTAAAATCACTTACTTGAGGTAATAGATCCTTAGAAATGCCTTTCCCAAGCCACAACACCGAAACCCTAGCAGAGCTTCTCTCTCCTCCTTCAGATTTTCTAATTTTCGCAGAACCAGACCCTCGTGGGATTATATAGATTCGGCACCTTTCGGCGCGGCGAACGCATAACTTCGCCGCGACGAACTAATCCAGAGAGGAAACCTGATTTCGCCGCGGCGAAAGCTTCCCGAGAGGAAACTTTCGCTCACCTAGAAAACCTTTGCTGCGACCAAACCTTCCCGAAAGACAAACCCCCCTGGAACTCCCGGTTCGCCGCGACGAACATACCCTGAAAGGGGTATGTTCACCTATTCCTCCAACATACCTCAATTCCACCCCGAACACCAAGATCAACATCAAATCACTAATCTATCCTCAAAATCAACCAAAAAGAGGCTATTAAAACCTGATAAAACTCAGGATGTTACATCTTCCATTATGGAGAATCAACAGGATGGTGAAGCATGCCATCTTTAACCCTTTCATCCGCATGCCACCTTAAATTTCTTATATCTTCTACATTACTATACAAACGTTTGAATCTTGGCACAATGAGAAAATACCATAATGCCTTCTTTGGGTTCTTCCCATTCTCTTGGTAGCGCGATGCATTACACTTAGAACACTCAGTTAGTAACTTATACTCCTTCCTAAACAAAATGCAATCATTGGGGCAAGCATATATCTTCTCATAGTTGAGGCCGACAGAGCGCAACACTTACTTTGCATCATACGTTTTGCTTGGAAGCTCGTTTTCTTTTATTAGCATTTGTTTAACAAGCAATAGCAGTTCTGTGAAGCTTGTGTCGCTCCACCCATTTCTTGCTTTCAAATTATACAGTTTCAACATTGCAGACAATTTTGTGAAATCGGTATAACCTTCATATAGAGGTGTCTTAGCATCACACTTCAATCTATCAAACATTTCAGGACAATTGTCAAGTTCCTGTTCAATCATATTTGTCATCTTCTTAAGACAGTCAGCTTCACATGTACTCATGTCAAGATTAGATGACCCACAGCTTTCACTATGCCCTCAACTACTATTACTCGCATCTCTTGTCTCTTCGTGCTTTGTCCAACACTTGTAACTTTGATCGATTCCATTGATAATTAAGTGGCTCTCACAATCGGATGGCGAAACCCACTTCATAAGGCAACACGTAAGACATAGGCAAATAATCCTGTTGTGATCATCAACATGCTCAATCATAAACTTAATAAAATCTTCTACCCCCTCCCAATATCCCTTTGATAGACGATTAGCGGACATTCATTCCTTGCCCATGGTCCCCAACTAAGATGAATCATTTAGGGGAAAATATGATCAGCGACTCAAAGATATTGTGATAATTAAACAAAAATAGGAAGTCAATACATGAGGCACTATTGATCACATTTATCCCTCTTTAATTCTACTTGTTAACAACTAGTAATACTAGCTGTTAAGCAACTAGTAATTCAACAAAAATTCACTTTCACTTCAGTTTAAAAAATATTCTACTACTACTGATGTGCTATTCCATTTGAAAAAAATTTGGCAGCATGACGGCTTATAACTTAGCATTCCTCAGGCTTTATGCCTTCTATTTAACTTCAAATGAAGTATTAATTAAGCAGAAAACCAGCAGTCAGGCAATTTCAATATATAACAACATACAAATTAATTAACATTCAAAAACATGAAACATACAGCCTCAGTCGATTTCAATTACAGAAACAAAAATTGAAACATTAGTAATTTTGATAATTTAGCAAACAATTTATGGCTAAAACACAAATTGAAAAGACCCTAAACCCAAAAAAATGATCAAAATGCGAAAAAAACCCTTTCTGTCGAACAGAAAAACTATAATGGAGCAAAAATTATTGCTAAAACCAGGATGGGGGGTCATTTTGGGGATACAAGTGGTTTTCGTGAGGAGAGGGTCCTGGTCTCTCGAATACTAGCCATAGAGTGGTTTGAGTGTATTTTCCTTTCCAGCGTTGCTTAGTATTTTCTGGGTTTGTTAATCATGGTTGTAACATTCACTCCATTTTTCGTGTGTAAGAGTGAATCAAATATCAATAAATAAGTCATTTCCCCACTCTATTGATCTTTTTCCCTGCGTATTGTGAACAGTCCTAACATTATCCTATCATCCTCTTTCAACTACAATCATTTCCAAGGAAGCACTAAAGGAAATAAGAGGAGCGAGTGATGAAGGAGGACCAACCTGAAGCTGTCAAATCTGGAGAACAATGCGTGACAACGACGATGCAGGAAGACGCCGCAGTGATAAAGGAGGACACAGAGAGGGACGATGATGGAGGACGATCAATAAAAACAAAAGAGAAGACTGAAAATGAGGTGGGTATGGCGGTTTAGAGAGTTCAAACCAGAAGGGAGCACTAGAAATTTTAAACTCAGTAGAGCGAAATGAATAGAGAAGGGGTTTTAAAATTTAATACTTGACGGTTTTTCTTCATAACTGTCAAGTATCTTAGAATAATATTTGACAGTTATAATGAAAAACCGTCAAGTATTATAAAACTTGACGGTTTAAGGAGAAACCGTCAAGTTTACCTTAAAAATACTTGACGGTTATGACATAACCATCAAGTATTATTGCAGAAAACTTGACGGTTTTTTAGTATTATCGAATGAAACTTGACGGTTCTTATTAAAACCGTCAAGTTTTCTCTTAAGACACTATATTTAACGGTTTGTTGTTATAACCGTCAAGTATTTAGCGTCAGGCATTTCTCATTCTGTAGTAGTGTGTGTTGTCAATACTTGCTGCGATAGTTGTCAATTCTTGCACCTTAAGTTGTCAATTACTACTCTTTCAGTTGTTAATGCAAACTTCAAAAAAGAAGAAGGGTAATTTGGTAATTAAAAAAATAAAATTTATTGTAAAGAAATCCCTTAAAACTTCAGGATAATTTCATGATTTTAAGAGACCTTTTTGTATTTAATTTCTTTGAATGGGACCTAATTGTAATTTTTCTTTTTTTCTCTTTCTTATCATTTTAAAGAAAAAAGCCTTCTCATTTTTATATATTTAATGTTTTTAATTAATTTTAACTAATATTTCGATTTACCAGTTTTAATGTTGTTTATGAAAAAACAACGGAGTAACGTATCAAGCATATCGAAAGCTGCATGGTACTGAAGTCAAGCATTCCTCAACCACCGCCTGCAAATTCATCGCAAGTAGGCGAAGACCACTCTGGGAAGGGCGCGCCTGAATTTGTGGGTTTTAGGAAACAAGGAATCCAATCCAAATGAAATTCAAAACCGTAAGAGGAAATTGGAACTTGAAGACGAAGAAGTTTGGCTCAACCTCTGTCTTTTTCCTTTGCATCCTTTTCTCTGTTTCCGGATTCTTCGGCTCCAGTCTCTTCCCTAATGCTCCGTTTTTATAAGGAAAAAAGTTAGAAGGGAAAAAAAAATGGGAGAAGAAAAAATAGAGAGAAGAGAAAACCAAAAATTTTTTTTTACCTATCTTATTTGAAAAAAGGAGAGAAAATATAAAAAGAAAAAATAAACAAATATATGAATGATTAAAATACCTTTATCTCTATGCAAAATATATTATGTTTAAAACCAAATTAAATATCACAATAAAAATTATATCAACATTAATATTATCAAATAATTTAAAATAAAATTAATTAATAAAAATATATTATCACATTATTATATTTAAAAATTAAATAGTTTAGTAAAAATGTTATTTTTAATAGAAAAATAAAAAAGTGGATATTTTTAAATTAAATATAATAAAATAAATAAAATATATATTATTTAAAATTATTGTTAAATAATAAAAATATTATAAAAGTTGAAAGAGATGGAGAAATATGTGTGTATGTGTGTGTAGAGTTAGTACGAATTTTGAGTGTCCAGGAATTTGGCTATAGTGAAATAATTTTTCTAAACAATAAAATAGGCATAAATAAAATTAAAAAATTGCATTAAAGGAAAAATATGCTCTTATTCACCTAGTATCGAGTATAGGAGGAAAAATAGGTCGAGCCTATCAAGTCAGGCTTGAAATTTTCTCTTTCGAATGGGAAATAGGCCATACAGGGCTAGTCCTGTAGAGCCGAGAGCCTAAACGAGCCCTTTTATAATTTTTTTTTTGTTTTTTAAAAATATTTTTACGTAAGTCTAATATTATTAATTTTTTATATGGTTAATGATATTTCAAATATTTTATTATTATTATTTTAAAATTAAATTTCACACAATGGTTTGGTTTATTTAGTTTTAGACAATAATTTGTCCAATTAAATTTTTTAAAAATGGGTTAATTTAGACTTTAATAATGATTTGATTATATTATATGCGTTGATATTTTTAAACTATATATATTTGATAAGAGACTATTTTGTACTTATATAACTTGTGGTTTTATAATTTGAATTAGAAATTTATGAGTTTCAACAATAATATTTCTCAAACTAAAGTAAAATAATATTTAGATTGTAAAATTTAAAAGTAAAATTCCTATATAAAAGAAAAACATACTTATGAAGAAGAGTAATTGATTATAATGATAATGAAGTTTCAAAAGATTAATGATAACGTTTGTTTATTACACATTTGCACTATAGATGAAACTTTTAGATGTTATTATCTTGTTAATGAATGTTTTAGACGCTCTTGGATGTTGATGGATATTTATATATAATGATATTTTATATTTATGACTTAATTTTATTCATATTTATGTCTTTTATTAATAATTTTATTGGTTTATTTTTATTGTTTAATAAAAAATATGAGAAATATAAAAAAACAGTTTTTTTTTAAGCAAACCAAAAGCCCGCGGGCCAATCCTGAGCTAGTTAGCTTAAGGACCGGACCTAATAAATTAGGGTATTTTTGAAATTTAAACCCTATAAGGCTAGTCCTTTTAAACCCACCTAGTATCGGAGAGGATATAAAAGAAACATGAGTTTTCTTCTCATTTTCTCTCCACAGCTGGAGAGAAAAATTGAAAAGAAAATGACGTGAGTGGTATCATATTTTCTCTTCTATTTTTCTTTCCTCGTTCTTTTCTCTCCCCATCCAAGAAAAAACTCATTTCTCTCCTCTCTTTTTTTTTTCTTTTTATTTTTTCTCCATCCAAACAAAAGGTAAGTCTCACGTCTTCTTTCAAATTCTATTCATAATCCTCTAGATTTATGTGATAAATTTCTTAGATTATTTGATCGCAAATTATCTGTTTAACCGATCGCAGCAAATTCACAGGATGATGTATTTGGCCACAGGCCGAGACCGAGGTTCCTTGAATCGACGAGCGAGGCGACGCAGTACCATGATCCTTTTCAGGTGATAATTCCTTATCTTTATTTTTCGCTGCGCAGTACCATGATGTTACTTTGGTTAGGATCGAAACGAATCTAGATTTGTGCCGCATTTTATTATTCCTTTCCTCTCTAAGCTAATGAAACAAACAATTTAGCTGGTTATAAAATATGTTGCAGAGCCAGCGAAACACGTAAGTTTACGTTAATATTTGATTTCATGGACGTTAGAGTGAAAGAGCAGACACTTGAAATGGTATTACTAATTTACTTGCTCAAGTGTTTCAACTTTGGCATGCTATTCTGGTGTTGAAATGATTTCTTCTTCAATTAGCTTTAGTTAATGGTTACAAAGGTGGGAGTTTAGTCGTAGCCTTCATCATTTAGTTGTGCATTGACTCTAAAATTGCTATATCTATGGGCTCGTGTTCCTTGGATTTTGAGCTGGAAACCACATGCTCTGTATTTTCCGAATTTTGCAAATTCAGAACAATGTGAAAGCATAATTGATATGGCAAGGGGTGGCCTCGAGCCATCAATTTTGGCATTACGTGAGGGAGAAACAGAGGAGAGTACAAAGGGGGTTAGAACAAGGTAACGTGCATGTGTCTAGAGAATAATTTACTGTTTTGTCTTACAAAAAATTGCAAAGACACAGTATTCAATAAGCCTTGTTCGTGTAAATGGCACTTGGAAGAATATTATTGCAATAACTGGGATGCCAGACTCTTGTATAACACAACGTATGGCCAACCAAGTCGGATAATTCTTTATATTAGCTTGTCCAAAGTTTAGGATGAACTCTGATTGAAATTATGGTGAATGCCACTGAGATTTCTGCATCTCAGAAATCGAGGTGGAGGTAATTCTTGGATGACAAGCTTCACAAATTCAGTGTGTTTTAGTTCCTGATTTTCAACACGATCCATTTGTGCCCAGTTAAAGTAAAGAAGCAAGATTTCCAAGTTCTCACTCTGGGAGTTCCCTTCACCGAGTTCTAGTTGCATGTTAATATTTTGTAGGTTGCGCGTTACAAGTGCAATCTTATAAATTATATTTGATCTATGATCTGGCCCATGGAAGAATGGGTGACTTTGGTAATAACGAGAGGATCTTCTGTAATTCTAGAATCATGTCACCCAATTGAACAAATTCATATAACAAGCATATAACTTTTTTTTTTTTTTGGTGCAGTTCAGGCATTTCTATCGGCGCTTCCGAGGATAAAAAATTGCAAGAGCAACAATGATTCCCAGAGTTAATGGACAGGTAATGTACTCCCCTCTAAACTCCTTTCTGCCGAAAAGAGAGTTTGAAAAACGCTGTCAGTCCTCCTTTAAATGAATATCCACTTTATTTTTTTGTAATAGATTTGTTTTACTTTGTACCAGTAATCTTTTTTTCTTCTTCTTTCCTTCTTGGTCATAGATTTCGTACCTGTGATCAACATTGTATTTGTAATCTATGTAAGCTTCTTTTGTGAGATATTTATTATTAATATATAACTATTTAGATATTATTAGGATAATTAATAAATATTTCAGAGTGTGGCCCGTAGTCATTTTGGGCCCAGTCCAAGATGGGTAATGGACTCAATTAATTAAAGTTAGTTTCTGATGGTGAAAATAACATACGGTACATTGAGTCAGGAGCGAAACCCTAATCTCTGCTCACTCTCTGAGGGTTCCCCACTGGTGACGGCTGCATCCCAGTTGCCATCGCTGTGCCCAATCGCCAGCTGGAAGATTCCCTGCATTCTTTCTTCTCTAATTGTGTTCTTTAATCCACAGCTTATCATTATTCAGATCGAGTTCTACATCAAATCAACTGAGCTAATGGAGAGAGGTATTTATAAGTCTTCCGCTGTAACTCCTTTGAGTATCACATACATATATGTATATAATCTGGATTGTTTGAATAATATATGTATATATGTAGTTTTGTTAACATGTGGCATCAGAGCCTGGTTTCTGATTCACCTTGCCTTGCTCAATCATAATGCTTCTTTTCATTCTATTATTTTTCTCCTTGAAAAATTATTTGAAAGCATTATTTTGGTTTGATTAAATTTTTCTTTTGGGTTTTTCTGAGAAGGGGAATTAATATATGATTTAATATGTTGATGCATATATGATTGTGTATCCGTCTTTCCATTTTGAATCCTTTATGTGAAAATATTTGCATACATGATTGTATGTCCGTGCGTGTATGCGTCTGATTGAGAGAGAGCGAGGGAGGGAAGGCACTTGCTTCCCCGATGAACGCCGTCGCCAACGCCGTCCGTGAGACCGAAGAGAACCCGAAAGCATTGTTTGATTTCTCTGTGCAACAGACGCGATTTTGATGTGTTTTGGCTTAACAGAGTTCGAATCTAGCTGTTTTACGTTAGAGATGTGTTCCAACGTCAAGAAAAACGCACCCTTTTGGTCAGAAAACAGTCACAGTTTCGCCGGAAAGCATGGCAGAAACGTTGCAGACGCCGGCGGCTATGGAGACCAGCAAAACGGGTCAATATTCGGGTTAGGTTAACCCGGATCCGTGTTATTAACAAAAAAAAAAAAAGGACCCAGAACCAGACTTATAAAGGCCAAAAAAAAAAAAAACGCAAGTGTTCAGCCCATTAGTGAAACGCACAGTTTCACTAATTCAGGAGTGGTGGGCTGACACATTTTGGGCCCGACTTTGGATTTTGAAAATATTTTTTGTTCGTTTCTTTTTCGAGAGTGAACTGGGCCTCCTCTGCTTGGGCCACGCATTTAAAAAAAAATTGCACAGTGCGCTACAGTAGCATTTGGGCCTCTGTTTGGGTTTTTTTTTTTGGTACAGAACTTCCTTTTTTTTTTTTGTCTCTGTTTGTTTTGGACTTTCGTTTTGGGCCTGAACCTTTGTTGTTTTGCTTCTGGATTGATTATTTGGGCTCTGTTTAGACTTTTAAGTATGGGCCATTTGGTTTTATTTCCAGAAGGTTGTTTTGGGCCATTTAATTTAATTTTTCAGAATGTATTTGTACAAAATAAATTAATTTTGTTTTGTAATATGTTTCTTTGAATTCTGTTTTGTGCTCCATAATTGTTCAAATTGAGAATAATTAATTTCTTTAACATTTTGACATTTGGAAAATGTTTACAAAATTTAATTTGTTTTGTTATTTAATTGCCTATTTTGGATAATGTTTTTGGGCAATTAAATTAACTATTTGAATTTTGTAAAACTCTTTTGAAGTTGAAATGTATTGAAATTAATTTATCAAATTAAATTAAACTTGGGGTGCATGAAATAGTGGGAGAATTTAAATTAAATTATTTAGTTACTTCAGTTGATTAAATTGATTTGTTAAATTCTCCATTAAGTTGTGCATATTTGGAATTTAAATGCACATTTGTGATATTTGTGATTAGCATGCATCTTCTAAGGAATAGCCACAGCATCCTTAATTATGTCGCATGCACTAATTAATCACATATGGATTTGAAATATCAATTGTAATTAAATGTGTAATTATGATTTATCTTTGCCCACAGGTAGATATCTCATAATTGCATATTTAATTAGGGTGGGATAGAATGGCCTTGTTATTTTCTAAGTGGCCCACAGGTATTAGAAAATGCAAATGCATTCTAGTTTCATCAATTTGAGATAAATACATGCTATGCTAATATCTTTGCCCACAGGTAGACATTAGTGATACGTATTTATTACTTGTATGCTTTATTCATTTAAGCATGCATACATGGCACAGTGAATTGTGATTGCCTCAAATTCTAACTTGTGAGCTTGGTTTTTTGTTCATTTGTCTGTTTCCAATTTGCAGTTCCAATTGCTGCCCCTAGAATCATGACTGATGTGAGCAACAAAATCATCTTAGATGGTAGCACTAACTACGCTGATTGGAGAGATGATGTTTTGCTGCAGCTCGGTTGTATGGACTTGGATTATGCCTTGAGGTATGAAAAGCCTCCTAGACCAGATGATGCCTCAAATGATAAGGAGGCAAAAGAAAGGTATGAATTGTGGGAGCGAGCAACCGCTTATCTCTTCTGCTTATACAACAAAGGATCACCAGAAGCATTAGGGGAGCAGTCCCTAAATGTGAGACAGCCAAAGGATACCTGGAAGCCTTGGACAAGCAGTTCAAGCCAACAGACAAACAGATGGGTGGTGCCATCATGTCTGAATTATGTGTTATGAGGCTTACAGGTATTGGTGGTGTGAGGCAACATATAATGAAAATGAGAGACCTAGCCTCTCAGCTGAAATCCTTTGAAATGGAACCTACCGAGCAATTCTTAGTGCAATTGATCTTGAACTCACTTCCTGCTCAATATGATGCTTTCAAGGTCTCGTACAACACACATAAAGAGAAATGGTCAGTGGATGAACTGCTGTCCATGTGTGTTCAAGAAGAGACTAGATTGCTGATGAGTGGAAAGGTTGCACAAAAGGAGGCTCATTTAGCAGAAAGTTCCAAGGCTGGCAGCAGAAGGGGAAAGAAAGAAAAGAAGGAGGAAAAGAAAAAGAAGAAAATCCCTGCTGTTTCAGCTGTTAACAAAAGGAATGCCAGATGCTTCTTCTGTAAGAAAAAGGGACACATGAGGGATGAGTGTCTCAAGAGGAAGGCATGGCTAGAAAAGAGAGGTATGTTTTCATCGTGTGTTACTTTTGAATCTAATTTTTCTAGCGTTAATAATGACACTTGGTGGATTGACACTGGTTCAATGATCCACATTTCGACTACCATGCAGGGCTTTCTAACCAGCAGGCCTCCACATCCCAATGAGGAAACGGTCCTTTCAGGCAGTGGGAAAGGAGATCCTGTGAAAGCTGTTGGGACTTTTCGCATAATTTTTTCAAATAATCGCGTTTTGGACCTTTATGAAGTTTTTTATGTTCCCTCTTATAAGAGGAATTTGATTTCCATGTCAAGACTGATTCCGTTTGATTACCATTTAGTTCTTTCTAAGAAATTTATGACCTTGTCAAAAGACTCTGTTTTGATTGCGAACTTAGTTATGATTGATGGTTTATTTAAAATTGTTTCTGATTCTCCGCAATCTTTTTCTGTTACGCATGGTACTAAAAGAAGTGTCATTGATGAGAATTCTGTTAGCCTGTGGCATAGGAGATTGGGACATATCTCCGGTGAAAGAATCAAAAGGTTAAGTAAAGATGGAATTCTTCCATCTTTAGACCATTCAGAGTTTGATTCTTGTGTGGACTGCATAAGAGGAAAGCAGACCAACAAGTCACATAAAGGGGCTAAGAGAAGTTCTGAATTGCTAGAAATTATACACACGGATATTTGTTGCCCCGACTTGACTGCGCATGGTCAAAAATATTTTATCACCTTTATTGATGATTACTCACGATACATGTATGTCTATATGCTTTATAATAAAAGTGAGGCACTAGATGCCTTTAAAGAATATAAAGCAGAAGTAGAAAAACAGATTGGGAAACCAATCAAGATTGTGAGATCAGATCGAGGTGGTGAGTATTATGGCAGGTACACCAGTGAAGGACAAGCACCTGGTCCATTTGCTGAATTTCTTCGAGAGCAAGGTATAGTAGCCCAATATACCATGCCTGGCTCACCTGACATGAATGGTGTAGCTGAAAGAAGAAATAGGACCTTATTGGATATGGTTAGGAGCATGCTGAGTAGCTCCAAACTTCCAACTTCCCTGTGGAAGGAAGCACTCAAGACAGCCACTTACATATTAAACAGGGTTCCAACAAAGGCAGTGTCCAAAACACCCTTTGAAATCTGGAAAGGTTGGAAACCCAGTTTAAATCATTTCAGGGTATGGGGTTGTCCTGCTGAAGTAAGAGTGTACAATCCACAGGAAAAGAAACTGGACCCTAAGACCATTAGAGCTTACTTTGTAGGCTATGCAGAAAGGTCAAAAGGTTATAAGTTTTATTGTCCTCCACCTTCTAAAAGATTTGTAGAATCTAGGAATGCCAAATTTCTTGAGAATGATGTGATTAGTGGGAGTGATTGTTCACAAGATAATCACATAGAGCAAACCACTAACACCTATGATGAGGGACCATCAATAGTTAATGACTCTCCCACTGTTGGAGTTGACATTGAACATGATGTAAATCCTGAAGCTCAAGTTGACAATGCTGGACAAGAGGAACACATACAAGCTGATCAAACTGTCACACAAGTGGAACCTCCACAAAATGTGATAGAGGATGTTCCTAGTCAGCAGCTTGAATCAACCCAAGAGGTTGAATTAAGGAGGTCAACTAGAGAAAGAAGATCGGCATTACCTAATGACTACATAGTGTACTCTGCTGAAGTTGACTGTGATGTAAATGTTGAAAATGATCCGTTAACGTTTACTCAGGCCATGAAGAGTGCGAACTCTAAATTATGGCATGATGCTATGATTGATGAAATGAATTCCATGGCAAACAACCATGTTTGGGAGCTTGTACAGTTGCCTAGTGGGTCTAAGGCCATTGGCTGTAAATGGGTTTACAAAACCAAAAGGGACTCACAAGGCAACATTGATAGATACAAGGCTAGGTTGGTTGCTAAGGGTTTCACACAAGTGGAAGGAATCGACTACAGGGAAACTTTTTCACCTGTATCCAAGAAAGATTCATTCCGCATCATCATGGCATTGGTTGCGCATTTTGATCTAGAGTTGCACCAAATGGATGTGAAGACTGCATTCCTCAATGGTGAATTGGAGGAAGAAGTCTATATGAAACAACCTGAGGGATTCGTTGCAGAAGGTAAAGAGCAGTTGGTATGCAAGCTAAAGAAATCAATATATGGTCTAAAACAGGCTTCACGGCAGTGGTACTTAAAGTTCCATGAAGTGATCACATCATTTGGTTTTGTTGAGAACATCATGGATGACTGCATATACCACAAGGCTAGTGGGAGTAAGATCATATTCTTGATTTTGTATGTGGATGACATTTTGCTTGCTACAAATGATCTGGGACTATTGCGTGAGGTGAAACAGTTTTGTTCAAGAGTTTTGACATGAAAGACATGGGTGAGGCATCTTATGTCATTGGCATAAAGATTCATAGAGATAGAACCCAGGGTCTTGTAGGCTTATCTCAAGAAGCTTACATTGGCAAGATTCTTGAACGATTCAGAATGAAAAACTGTTCATCTAACGTAGCTCCTATTGAAAAGGGAGATAAATTTAGTTCAGATCAGTGTCCTAAAATCGAGCTTGAAAGAAAACGTATGGAAAAGGTCCCATATGCCTCAGCGGTAGGAAGCTTGATGTATGCACAGGTTTGTACAAGACCTGACATCGCTTTTGCTGTGGGTATGTTGGGGAGATATCAAAGTGATCCTGGGGAAGCACATTGGACAGCTGCAAAGAAGGTGTTCAGATACCTACAAGGTACTAAACACTATATGCTCACATATAGAAGAACAGAAAATTTGGAAGTAATTGGGTACTCAGATTCAGATCTTGGAGGATGTGTAGATACAAATAAATCTACAACCGGTTACATCTTCCTATTAGCAGGAGGAGCTATATCATGGAAAAGTGCAAAGCAAACGCTAACAGCTCCTTCTACTGGTGATGCTGAGTACATTGCGTGTTTTGAGGCAAGTTCACAAGCAATCTGGATAAAGAATTTCATTGCTGGGCTCAAGATTGTGGACTCAATCTGTAGGCCAATAAGAATGTACTGTGATAACGCAGCTGCGGTGGCCATAGCAAATAACAAAAGGAATAAAAGTCGAAGCAAATTTGTCGAACTTAAATTCCTATGCCTGAAAGAAAGAGTTCAGGATGGCCAAGTTTCGGTTGAACGCATCAGTACAAATGATATGTTAGCTGATCCTTTGACGAAAGGGTTGAAACCGAATGTTTTCGTTTCACATGTACCTCACATGGGACTTCGTCCTTCATTTGACTAGTTGAGGTATGAGCAATGAAATCAAATTTATGGTTTATCATTTCTTGTTTAAGATTGTATACATTTATGATATTGAAATTGATAAATATTGAGACAGGAACCGAATAAACATTGAGTTTATTCATAAAGTGATACCCATTAAGTAAGGATGCTGCTTGTAATACATGGAAGGTAATACTCGATAAAAGAGGACTTATCGCTATGATTCTTGTAGTATGTCCTTAGTTAATCTTGACTGGGCAATGGCATTGAGTATACGGGCCAAGTGGGAGAATGTGAGATATTTATTATTAATATATAACTATTTAGATATTATTAGGATAATTAATAAATATTTCAGAGTGTGGCCCGTAGTCATTTTGGGCCCAGTCCAAGATGGGTAATGGACTCAATTAATTAAAGTTAGTTTCTGATGGTGAAAATAACATACGGTACATTGAGTCAGGAGCGAAACCCTAATCTCTGCTCACTCTCTGAGGGTTCCCCACTGGTGACGGCTGCATCCCAGTTGCCATCGCTGTGCCCAATCGCCAGCTGGAAGATTCCCTGCATTCTTTCTTCTCTAATTGTGTTCTTTTAATCCACAGCTTATCATTATTCAGATCGAGTTCTACATCAAATCAACTGAGCTAATGGAGAGAGGTATTTATAAGTCTTCCGCTGTAACTCCTTTGAGTATCACATACATATATGTATATAATCTGGATTGTTTGAATAATATATGTATATATGTAGTTTTGTTAACATCTTTTTCTTTCAAACTGGCTTCATGTGCTTTAACAATGTACATACAATTGAGATTGGAGGAAGAGAAGAGATTTTTTTGGCAAGATCAATGACAGAAGAGCCTGTCTTACTATGTTGCTTCTCCCTTGGCTTTTCATTTTCAAATTTGAAATCAGGGTTTCTCTCCTTTTGCCTTCATTTCAATATTTCTGCAAGAATATTTCTCGTTCCCCTTCTTGACCCAAGTCACAGAAAATATTACCCGAGGTGCGGTTTAGAACCTTAAGCTGATTTCATCCCTAAATTTACTGGAATAATGTCTCGAGTGCCGAACAGTTCCTTCCTATATGTTTGTTTTGCCCCGTGCACCCATTAGGAAATACAACGGTATGCTTTTGGTAACTGAGGACTTAAATGTTGGACTAATGAGGGACACGGAGCAGGAAGTCTTTTTTCTGCTCAACACCCCCCCCCAACCCAAAAAAAAAGAAGGGGGGAAAAGAAACGGCAGTCTTTCGGTGGCCAAAATGAGAAAAGAAAAATTGGACAATTATGCATTTAAGGTAGCAATAGACAGTGCTTTTGTGGACGTTCTATAGGAGATAAATGTTTCACATATCATCCAAGCCGCCTTATAATGTCAAATTCTCAATCCGCTAGCTCATTTTCTTCCCATATCAAGTCAGAAGAAAACATAGGTAGATGACCAAAGTGGTAGAGAGAGGGAATGAAGTGAAGGTCGGGAGTGTTGTCCTTTTGTTTTGTGTGCTTATACCATTGCATTTATTGGCTTTCCTTCCTGATCTTCATGCTATCTGCAAGGAAACTCTTGCAAACCCTGTATTTACAGGGAGGTTTTAAAATTGTCTGAGAAAATTACCATGTTTCAGGCATTCAACATCCCGCGTTATGAGTTGGGGCAGGGATACATGTCTCATTATGATGCATTCGATGCTGCTGAATATGGCCCTCGAAAGAGCCAAAGGGTATGTCTGAAGTAGAAGTTATAATTCTCATTTGAAAGGTGTTATATTGATCACAAGTTTGTTTGTTTTGATGTGGTCATGCTCAGCAACCAAACCAAACCAAACCAAATAGCATGGGGCTTGTAATATTCATCAGATGATCTGACATTTGCTCAAGGTTATTTGGCGGGGTTGTCCATTTCTTTTTACAGCAAGATCATCTTGTTACTATGAAGTCTTCTTTTTGAGATTCTAGTCAGATTCAAACATACGAAGTTATTTCTCCTATTGGATTTTTACTTCTAGAGTTAAGGGAAAAAACTAGTTGGAGAACTAACTTCAATTCCCTCCGTGGCACGTTAGAGTTTATATGATTTTCAGCTTGCCGATAGCAACCTTTTTGCTTTATTTAAGTGATGTTGAGGAAGGTGGGGAGACCGTGTTTCCGTTTGAGGTAAAGCTAGCTGGCTCGCTTTCGCATCACTTAACATACTTCCCGTTTCGGCTTGAATGAGTAGTCACTGGTCCGGTACTCTGCAGAATGGCCTGAACATGGACGTAAGCTACGGTTATAAGGACTGCATTGATTTGAAAGCAAGGCCACGACAAGAGGATGGACTTCTATTTTATTCTTTGTTACATAATGGTACGATCGACCCGGTTAGTATTGTTCTCCTAATCATCGTTGTTACCATTTCTCACTCTGCGAGTTTTAATCCATCTTTACATCACATCTTTAACTTTATTTATGCTTAATTATTAATTATTTTTTATTTCACGATGAGTACTCATCCTAAATCGATTATTTCTTTTTTATCAATAAATCGATTATTTATTAATACTGATAAAGTGGGAAACTCCAGAACCGGCAAAAGAAAGAAATCAAAGAAAAAGTGAACGGGAGGGGATTGGTAAATAAACAAAGTATGGAAATAGAGCAAGCAAGGAAGAAGCTTACTACTTGTTAATAACTATGCATTTTTGTACAAATTTATGTTAAAACGGTTAATGACAATGACTTTCGTTTATCATCATCAGATTCTTTTCTTATAAAACCTTGAGAAAATTTTGAGAAGTGATAAGTAGATAGTTGACCGTGCTCTTCAATAAGTGGCTTTAGCCTAAATCATTCCATATATAACCAAATTATGGATTTGTGCTTTGCATAGAACGACTGTACTCTATAAATTATCTATTTTTTCAGATAAATTTTAATTATTATATATGTAGATGTTCCTTTTGTTCCCTTATTTCATTAAATAGGCGTCTTATGCTTCGGTAGCCGCAAATTCTATCCCATATATTTTCAGATACAAACAGAAACGATTGAGTTTTGTAGATTCTTTTGTCACGTATAGTAAATTTAAAATATGTGAAATATTATCCTCATAAAAATATGTTTTCAAAATATGGAGGGAAAAAAGGTGAGAATATACATACTTATTCTTTATCTCATAATCCTCTATTTTCAGGAGCACTTAATATGAATCACATATAATTACCGAGCAATGCCCTTTTTTGTGCGTTCTTCATGATTTCTTGGCCTTTTCCCATGCATGTTTTTGCAGACACCACTCCATGGAAGCTGCCCAGTGATAAAAGGGGAGAAATGGGTGGCTGCAAAGTGGATAAGAGATCTAGAACAGGATGATAAAACCACGTCGCCTGCGATCGATGAATTTTGAGTCTTATCATTGTCGAGGTGGTAGTTTGGCGAGTTAACAGCTCTACAGGATAAAAGATAAAATGAAAATATAGGTTGCTAACATTGTATATCAAGGATCAAGCAGGTTATAACTTCTTGTTTTCTTTCGGCAAAAAAGGATAATTAATATGCATGACCTCCTAGTTCTAACCAATTTTAAATTTAGGCATGATAGTTTTTTTTAAATCAGATTCTTACATCACTTATTTTTGTTTAGGTTCTTGTAAATTTTTTTTATCGCGTCCTTATAATTTCACTTTATAGTTTTAGATAATTTTTAATCATGTCCCTGAGGGTTTATTATATAAATCCTAATAACATTTTCAATAATAATTTTATATTAATATTCTTTTAAGTTTTTGAATTACAAATATATTTATATTTATTTTATATTTATAATTCTTATTTTTATAATTATAAAATTTGAATTATGGTAATAAAATTTTCTAAAAACATGATATACTCTTTCAGTCTTTAATATATGACCCAATTGTTGAGTTGATTTTTTTTCTAAATATAATACCCATTTTTCATATTTATTAATTTTTTTTAAACTACCCCTATGATACTCCCTCAACCATAATCAAGTAGAAGAGGGAGAGTGGGTATTAAGAAAGATGATTATGGTGTTTTAGGAAAAATGTGTCATATTTCTTATAATTAACTAACTTATCTAACTTTCTTAATCTAATCAAATTAGTTAAATTGATCTTATATTAAAGATTGGAGGAGTAATTGATATTAATCTATAATTACTTATTCAAATTAATTAATGATTCTTTAATTATTTTCGTAATTATATAAATTCATTTAAATTTATTATTGATATTTTATATTTGCAAATTAAATATTAATATTTCAATCAATCTAAGTTAAATTAATAAATAAAATTAAAAATACACAGGAACCTCATTAAAAATCAGGTGAAACTATAAAGATCTAAATAAAAACAAGTAAAATTATAAAGACCTAATAAAAAAACTAGAAGGATCTAAATCTATAAAGAATTACTACCTTCTGTTCTTAATATAAGAACTTATTTAATTTTTAATTTAGTTTTAAATATAAAACCCTAATCTATTTTATCTCTCATATTTATTCATTTTTTTCTAAAATAGTTATTATAGTAGTTATACATGTTAAAATTTTAGTAGAATACTAGTCCTAACTAATACATATGATTAGTAAAGATATTTTAGAAAAGATAATACATATTTATTACAAATAACTAATTTAACCAATTTTTTTAATTTGTTTAAATTAATCAACCAATTCTTGTATTAAGTACAGGAGGCAGTGCAAGTTAATTATCCAAAAAGAAAATCATGAACTTTACATCTTCAGAGGCCTTTTGAAAATGACCGAGAATGTTGGGGTTAAAAAGACCATGAAATATTGTTTACCAAAAAAGGAAAAAAAAAAGACCATGAAATATTCTCCAACCACTTTCCTACGTTAACTCAATGTCAATAGAACACAAATAATGCCAACAGATTTCTTCTCCAAGCCAGGAAAAGCCTCCGCACCCTATCACTCGAGCATTCAATCAATGTTGTGCAATCATTAGCCAATTCCAAACTCAGACTAAATGGTTTCAAACAGATGTTGGTACTATGAAATTTAATTTGTCTACCACCAAAAAAAAAAAAATTAATTCAAGCAAGATCTTCAAATTGTTACTGTCTCTGTAGATGACGACAGAAGAATTAAGCCTGGTTTCAGCTCGCTAACATTGCAATAGTAACTTTAGTTAGTAGGCTATTTACTCCTTTGGTCCTTAATATAAAACCCATTTAACTAATTTAATTAGATTAAGGAAGTTAGGTAAGTTAGTTAATTATAAGAAAAGTGACACATTTTTCCTAAAACACCATAATCATCTTTCTTAATACCTCATCTCCCTCTTCTACTTGATTATGATTGAGAGAATATCCATAAGAGTAATTTAGAGAAAGTTAATAAATATGAGAAATGGGTCTTATATTTAGGACTAAAACTAACTCAAGAATTGGGTCCTATATTAAGGACCGGAGGAGTATAATATTAAGGGGGCAAGAGCACAATTAAAACCACCATGGTACTACCTAAATGGTGTTCCCGTCAAATGAACAACATGCTCGAACTTTGATGCTCGTATTAGTTTTCACCTCCCAATCTTTAGGTGCCACCCCAAAAGAACTTGCGAATCTGCACGTCATCCGCTCCAAACGCTTGTGTGGCCGGCCAGATCTACGGAAGCAAAACCAAAAGCATTCACACCAAAAGATGCCGGCTACCACATAACAGTACAAACATAAACCCGTTAGGCTGATCGTATAGCTGATATATTTAAAAAAGCGATCTTCATCTCATGGACAAGGAGTTTGAAGTGAGAATTAAAATGGGAGATGTCCTTGTTCAGCCTGTCTTTCGGTCCTTAGAGACGCCACTACAAAGTCAATCTCCTGCACTCGGTAATTGTTGGGCATGATATCTGCGTTCTGAAATTGATCTCACCGTGCATACTTTGGCATCATCTGAGGTCTACATCGTTCGTTACTTTCATCAACAAGAAAGACAGACATCCCACCTTCCCCAAACTCTCCCAAATCAGCAATATGCATTCACTGTTTATGCCAGTTATTATATGGTTGCTTCCCCCATTGCTTCAAGGCATGCATGCAACCAGCTGAAGTCAATAGTCCCAACACACCAAATGCCATCAATGCTGCATTCCCAACATTCCGATAGTAGCCACCCTGCAACAGTTACAAGGAAGTAACTATATTATGATATTAAATACATACAACAACCAGCTGGCAAACAAATACAACAGCAACAACAAAATCTTATCCCAGTAGGTAAAGTTAGTTACATGGATTGCAAACAAATATATAACTATTTTCACAATTTCATGCTAGGTGGTTAGGAAAAACGCAGCGGAGACAAGTACTTTACATCTGAAACATTAAATTTCAATAAAGCATACAACGCTGCTAGAATAAACATCAGGAATAAACTCAAGGGGATAGTGGCACCATTCAAGCACAGAAATCCAAGCCAAACACAACTGCCCGTAAGCAGAATTTTTCAACGCAGGGCTTATCATGGTACGCCTTTTAAGGAGTTCATTGGAACAGGACCTCTTTCCAATAGTTATTTCATAAGCCATCCTCAACAACGACCAGTATTCTGACTTCAAATGTCAAAGAGACACAGTTTACGTCCATCGTGGTGTCCATTTTTATGGTCAACTGGGGCTAAAAACTTAATTGGCTAACTATATATTTCCTACATTGCCATTATGTTCAAACACTCACTTCCACCAAAGAAAGCAGCATTGCCGCATTAGCTGGGGCAAGAGAAAGGCCCATCATCCCTCCACGCAGCTCATTAGGCACATACCTGCAATTAAAGTAACACAGTTATCAAAACTAACACAATCCAATGAATAACAGGCACCCAGAATTAAATGATTTTACATGGTCCTCAATCTGGCGAGTGATGGTAAAATGAGCCCAACACAAGCATGAAACAGGATAAACAGAGTCACCAGAACTCCAATTTCCTGCATAGGAAAAAATTTTAGAGTAGACTCTAGATTTCCACCTCTGCAGCCAGACAAGTGCACTGCATGCTTATAAAAATATGAAGTGACAGCACCTGATAATCATAGGCTATAATAGACAGGACAAGACCCAGTATGATGTATGCGTATACTAGCCAGTCCTCAGTTCTAATAGGTAAGTGTCCACTTGTGAGCCAAGGAAATACAGTGCTTCCTAGCATTCTTGAGCCCAGAAAGAATGGATAAATTAATCCTAGATGCACTTCTCGTCCATCAGCCTGAATACACAAGCACCACATAATGTATTCTAAACTTTGAACCATAAATGTAAAAGGTTGCATAACATGAAGCCTTCTCTTTCATACGACTGAATCCAGGAAAGAAGACAGATGTCTTTGCCACAAAAATGGCCTCAGGGAAAAAAAAAATACATTAATTTGTCCATGGACTTTTATTTCTAAGTCGATCAATACAAAGAAGCCGAAAGAAGAGAATTAAAAAAAAAAGAAAAAAAGATATCAACGGAATGCTCTAGAGATCATAACAAGTACATAGAAAATCCTCGCTGTGAAATTTAAATCATACCACCACTGTAGGGGCCCAGAGGATCCAAAAAATTCCAATGGAGAAGTAAAGGCAAGCCTGTGCCCACCCCAAAAGCCATATCCTTTTATCTGGAGATAATAGAATTTTCATCTCTCTGTTATTCTTGGTAAGCTTATCATTAAAACATTGAACAATATTAGCAGCTAATTCTCTAGTAGAACTTAATAGCACCTTTAAATGCTTAAATGTAAGAATCTTCTAAATCATGTCAATCCACAAAAAATCATTAGAACTGATGCACAAAAATAAGATCAAGGGCATAACTTAGAAAGCATGTGTATCTTACCACCTAATATATATGCATAGAAGGACACGCTATAATCCTTTAAAGACATTGCTTGTGGATTTTCTGCCCATCCTCTGGAAAGAAAAGTGATACATACTGTTGCTAGGAAGATGGCTGCAGTGGTAGGAGCAGTTTTCTTCTCAAAATTATCACCAACCAGCCAATTTGCAAACACTTGGCTGGCAATAAAACATGCAGACTCAGAAAAAGCCATTAACCAAAACGTGTCATTAAGCGAATCTAGCCTGTGCCCTTGCTGCTTAGGGGAAAAAAAGAAATTGACATTAGATTGTAGATATTCAAAGTCAGTTATCCTATATTCGGTGATAGGAAATGATACTAGCCAAATACACTAAAAGAAATAAGAATAAAAGGACTGGCCGATGTTATTAAAACTGAGGGGAATAAATAAGTCCCCATCTAGTGCAAGTGTCATAGATGTCTGGGCTGAAATCTATGTTTGCAAGGAATCAAGAGTATAGGAGAAAATTTATTCAATACCTTTTCATGCAAAGTGACCATCCAACTCTCAAAACTGAATGAAAATATTGCACTGGCAAGAGAGAGACAAATGCTAGTGACAAAAATGCTTGGATACTCAGAGACCCTCTTCCATATGCCAACAAATAAGTGTAGGATGCCAAAAAATAGGCATGCTTTCTTGTGACCTCTACACAATGAAAATAATAACTTAGTTGCAGCATGTCATGCAACAACATCACCTGAAAATTATTATTACAATAATTATAAAAAAATTATACATACATAGATATATATATATATATATTTCTTGAAGAGGCATAGTTTTGCATAACCACTTCACAAATTTCCAAGCTGCTAAACTGTCTAATCTAACATGGCAATATCATGCTTCATGTTTCAAATGACTCGGGAGGATGTCATGACTCAGCAAAAATATGAAATATTTAAAAGTAGAAGGGAAAAAAATCCATGGGATTAGGCAACACCAAATATATAATTAAAATTATCGGTCATAAAAGTTTGGCATTGTGCAGTTTTAGACCCGTTAAAAGAATGCTTGTCAAAGTTAAACAGTTTTTTCCCTTTCTGACATCATTGCAATGGAGGTTGACTTAAAATCAACCAAAAATACTTCACCAATGATCATTCAAAGTGTTAGTGATTCTTCCATATCGAACATTATGGAATTTCCGCTATGAATGATACACATTATTATTTGTTTAAAGAAAATCATAAATACATATAATAATTAATACAAAAAATTCCAATAATACTTGTCACTTAAACATCAGACTTACTGAAATTGACAACTCAGTATAAGTTGGACCTTTAAGAAATTAGAAATTAGAGATAACGTATAAACATCGTAGCAATAATAGCAGGCAAATCATAGGCTTACATTAAGTCTGAAATCACACCAAGAAAGGGACTAGCAATGAGAGACGCCCCAAATCTATAACAGAGAGACATAACCATCTGCTCCCTGCCAACTCCGTAAGAAGCTAACTCGAACTCACCGAAAGCTAACCACAGGCCTTCCATCACTGACAAGATGAAAGTAAGAAAAATGCAATTAGCACTCACGTTACAGATCTAAAGCTTAATTCACTAAGAAATGCAGTTTAAAGTTAAAGAATTTCGAAAATTGGTTGCGAAAAGCGGAGACTAAATTGAAGAGAAAAATAATGTCCCTTTTGGTTTAGTTCTGATGCCATCAACTAAATAAAGCATGAATTTCAAGTTCAAAAGTTGCTTCTCCTTTTTCTACAAGCGCATTTCTTGAAATCCAAACACTGCTATAGTAAAAGCATTTCACCTGAAGATAGAGAATAGAGAAGAATGAATTTCCGCTGAAAGCGAACAAACGAGGAAGAGATTCCATGGTCGAATACTGTAGATGTTCTGTTAGAATTAGTGAAATGAGGAAAAAGAAAGATCGAGAAACAGCAAGAGAAGAAGAGGAAGATGTATATGGATGGATTTGGCTCCCAAACCGAGCTCTCAATGGTTATCGCCATCGGCCAATTATATTGGAATTAATACAGAGACATTATGTAAGAATAAGCGTCCTGTTTGGGTCTGAGATAAACCCTAGATCGAAGAGATGAAGCAAATATACGGAAGGGAGAGAGGAGAACTGAGACTCCGAGACCGAACGAGATCGGGGACGA
Organism: Neltuma alba; assembly: GCF_004799145.2. Lineage (NCBI taxonomy): Eukaryota > Viridiplantae > Streptophyta > Magnoliopsida > Fabales > Fabaceae > Neltuma > Neltuma alba. The sequence continues at coordinate 175,124 of NW_021634681.1, forward strand.
TATGATATGATCGGCGCGAAACGGACCGGTTCCGTTGTTAACACTGCAAATTTAGCGGCTTCGATACAGGCGTAGCTAAAAACGAAGAACGAAACGGTGTCGTTGCCTCCGGTGAAATGAAAGCTAGATTTGGACCCGAAATGCGAGAGTCTCCCGATTTTGTGTGATTCCCCATTCTTCCATAGCAAACAAATCAACTTCAATTTGTACTTGTCCCCAAAAAAAAAAAAAAAGGTAAACAAAATTATTTTTAATTCATGATTTAGATTACAAATGGTTAGACAAAAGGAATTGAAGTTATTTCTAAAATTGTCATTGGAGCCTAATTTAAGTGGTAAGTATGAGATGAGATAGAGGTTAATTTGAGTCTTTCAATTTGCAATTTCGTTAATATATCTTAGTTTTAATTTTTAGTTGTTAATCTAATACTCTTCCAATCTTTAATATAACCCATTTAACTAATTTGATTAGATTAAAGAAGTTAGGTAAGTTAGTTAATTATAAGAAATGTGACATTTTTTTTTAAAACACCATAATTATTTTTCTTAATACCTCATCTCCCTCCTCTACTTAATTATGGTTGAGGGAGTATTCATAGGGGTAGTTTAGAGAAAATTGATAAATATAAGAAGTGGGTCTTATATTTAAGATCAAAATCAACTTAACAATTGGGTCTTATATTAAGGATGGGAGGAGTAGTTCAGATTAATCATTTTTATAGATATACAATTAAATTGAAATAGAAAGAAATAAATATTGTATCCTCATTTAGTAAAAAAAAAGTAACAATTCAAATATACAATGTTGATAAGTATTAATAAAACATTATTCTACATAATTATTAAGAAATTTCATAATAAGTAAATAAAGTAAATGACAATAAATTACCAAAATCTTAATAATTTTTCCAAAATATGTAATCCAAAAAAAATAGATAAATATTGCATCCTCAACAAAATCACACAATAACAAAGTAAATGAATCTAATATTTGTAAACCGAAATTGATACCAATCATTATAGCAAAAGAAAATGATACAAATCAAACAAATTGCAAACTGGGAGATGTAAATTGAGTATCAAACGATCGATAAAGGTTACGGTTTAGATCTTTAACAAAAACAAAAAATTAAAATCAAACTACAAATTTTAGAAAGAATCCCGTAAAAATAAATTTAAAATTATTAAATCTCAAATAAAAATTTTATGCAAAAATATATTATTATATGCCAATTCAGTATTGTCAAAACGTATTAAAGTGTTATTCTCAAATTCAATTTAGAATTTAGTAATTTTAAGTTTTCTTATATTCTCCCAGAATTTTATCAAAGTAAATAAAGAAACTGACAAATTTATAATAAAAATGTTTATTTATTTAGAAAAATGACATAAAAAAAAAAGAAATTAGAAATTGTCATATTTCAATTCAGTCACTTAGATTTCAAAACCTCATGAGAAGAAATATACAACAAATAACAAATATATTATTATTTATTAATAAGTTGTGAACTGAAAATGATAAGAAATAGACTAATAATAATAAGTTTAATAGTTTTTTTTAAAAAATCTGATATAAAGATATTTAATTATTTAATTATATTTATACAATAGCAGATTAGGTATCACTCTCTTCTTTAGGATTTTAATAGGTGCAAGTAGAATATTGTAATTTCTAAATTCTTTTTATATCATTTTTCCTGTTTATTTAAAGTCCGAAAAAATATTTCCAGTGAAAAAATGGATCCGAAGAATCATTAGGGTTGCGCCATTAGCCATACATCCGAACTCGCTTGCTCCTTCAGCTTCTCCTTCCGGACTCAATACCCTTTCCTATCGTTGATCTTGACTCATTAGGGTTTTCAAGGTCTGATCCTTTGCTTCAAGACATGGGAGGGGGCAACGGGCAAAAGGCAAAGATGGCTCGTGAGAAGAACATGGAGAAGATGAAGGCTTCGAAAGGTGATCTTTCATTTCCCTCCCTCGAACTCGATAATTTTCAATCATGTTCTCTTTGGTTGCTGAGAATTTCTGCAACAAGATTAGAAGCCGAATCAAAATTTAAATTTAATTAGCGAACTAAATGGATAGTTTATTTCGGCCCCTTTTGTTCGAAATTATGCGAAATCCCCTATTTCTGTATTATGAAATTGAAATTGGAATGTGACTACAAGAAAAAGATCTTATGGTTTTACTTCTTAATTTTAATAATCTGATTCTCACGCGTAGGAAGCCAGCTGGAGACAAACAAGAAAGCGATGACGATCCAGGTAATTTGGTGTTTATAATTTACATCCTAAGACGAAAACTCATAAATCTTAGAACTTCGTGTTCTTTGATTTCATTTTTCTCCTTGTAAACCGAACTACATATATGGATTCTTGTACTCTGAACAATGATGAACTTGGATTGTTAATATTGTCGTGGCTGGTATGGGAAATTGAAACCCTATTTCCTGCTTATCGTGCTTGTCCGACGTGACTGAAACAGCCTAATGCTTGAATTCAATGTGTATCTTAAAATTGCTATGCTGTATAAGCGTTTTATATGTCTGCAATGTTCATTCTGTAGTTACATGCCTAAAATGCCGAAGTGTTTATTGAGTAGTTGATTCTTTTTTTTTTTTTGGCTGAAATTATGAGTTTAGAGGGGATCTTGTTTGCCTTATTATTCATTCCAATTACTTTATCCTGTCTCAAATGATTTTCTCAAGCAATCCATTTTCCCGGCTCTTTCTTTTGAGTTTAGAGGGAGTAATATAATGGTACTTGTAATTTTAACCCTCCAAACAAGGGATGGAAATTCTAATGTATTTCTGTTTACTCTTATGAGAGTGTGAAAGGAAATGGGAGGGAAACAACACTAGTGACACAGAAACACAGCAGTGCAGAATGGCACGGTTGAATCAATAAACGCATTTTATAAGACATTTCTTCAGATTATTGCTGGAAATTTAGAATCTTTTTTGCATATTGAACATTTGATCACAGTTTAACAATTGTGATTGATAATTGCAGTGCAAGGTGTGTATGCAAACATTTATGTGCACCACATCAGAGGTGAAGTGCAGGGAGCATGCTGAGGCTAAGCACCCTAAATCTGACCTCTATGCTTGTTTTCCCCATCTTAAGAAGTGAACTATTCTGGGGAGAGTTTGTGGAGACCTGTTGATATCCCTGTGGCCTTTTCCGCAATCTACATAAGTATATTTCTTGAGTTCTGTTTGTGTTATATTAATTTGTCTTCTGTGTAGGTGCATATTGCGGGGACTATGGAGGCCTTTCGTCCCCTTGATAAAGTGAAAGAAACCTTGAAATACTGCTTAATGATACTGGTGTTCCTTGGAAAACATGCATTCTGATTTATCCCATGTCTGAATCAGAAACGGCTATTTTGGCCTCGTATTTTTATTCTCTGTGTGCACCGATGTTACACAAATCATGCAAAAAAAATTGAAGAGCATAAAATAAGTGATAATATGGAAGTAAACTAATAATGATGCTCCCCTCGATATGAATGATCCTATTTTGACACCAGTCGATCTTCGCTTGCTTCAGACGCTAGCTATTTTCGAAAGTTGTCGACAATTCATTCGGAATAACAACACAACTAAAGCCTATAGACTGCAAAACTACTAATTAAGTAAAATTCTAATGTCTGCCAGAACACTCTAGCCTATTTGGAGTAACTTGTTCCCCTCAATCACCCGTCCGAGAATTCCTATCTTGTCCTAAACAACTGATAGAATAAGGCAATGGCAAAAGGGATATCACTCTGATTGGTTATGGACAAATGTGTGAATGTATTATGTCTACGGCATCCACAGAAAATGAGACATCCAAAGGAATTATGTTTATAAGAAACAACCTTACCGACAATCAAGTGGAGTCACGCTACTTCGACATCTTCACGCTTAACGGTAAAATAGGGTATGAAGAGCTTTTTGGTTCAAGGGAGTGATTTGCATCTCCTCACTAAACAGATATATGTGCGGGTTCCTTTAAATTGTCTGAAAATGAAAGGTAAGATGGTGGAAAATCGTATTCAATTGTAGCTTATATGTAGGATATGCAAACCAAAACATCAATGTACATGAAATTACAACCCCATATGTCTAAACTCAGTCTCCGGTCATGAGTCCACATATGAACCCCGGTTATTGATTCAAATATGACCAAGTTATCAATGGAAACGGGTTTAGAGACTAGTTCTTCACAAGTTACAACATAATGAACTAAAGGTTAGATTATCACCGGAGAGGTGTTTATATTTAGTACTTAATAATATTTTTAATAAGATTGTCTCTAACAAGAAGATATTAAAAAAAAAAAAACCAAGTTGTTGGCCCATAAAAAATGATCGAGTTATTGTGTTCTCAATTCTGCGGCTCTTACCTGAGAGAAACGGGTGCGCCTACAGGACGTGCACGGATATGACAGCAAATTGTTAGCAAAGCTAAACTTGGAGAGAAAAAATAGCAAAACAAAATTACGAAAAAAAAGTTAAAATTTTAAAACTGTTGAGTGGATTAAAGTGCTTTCTTTTTTTTGGGGGGGGGGGGTGGGTGGGGTTAAAAGATGAGCTTCATGACTACGATTGCTTCTCTTCATGCACCAACATAAGGAAACTGTGACAACATGCCGAAAGAGACTAGAAACATGTCAAGAGCAGCAGAATTGAGAACATAAGATACAATTTGTGAAACATGTTAAGTTTTAAATATTTGTTTATTTAATTTATTTATATATTTTCTTCTAAATTTAAGTACCAAGATACAAAGCAATTTTTCTACAAAATCTGCTCATATTTATTCTATTTAGGAGAAGATGTAGAGTAAAAGAAGATGAGGAATAGATATGATGAGATGGGATCTTAACTGTAATTTGCTCCACAACTTTAACTGATGAAATTGGGTTTCAGTTGTAATTTTCTCCAAAAATGAAAATGGAGATGGTTGAAGTTGTTCTTGACCTGAACAACTTTCATTTTTTCACTTAAAAAAAAAAAGCAGAGTGAAAGTTCATATCGGCATGAACAACTTTTAAAAAATATAGCATATAGGTAAATAGTTTTCATAGTGTAGTATTTAGGTAATTATTTTTACTGCTTACAGTATTTTGGAAAATTGCCTCTTGTGGCAATTGCTGTCTTGCTGACCAGAGCTTAGAGTGCTGAATTTGGCTGGGCTTCAAGTGTCCAGATTCCAGAGAGAGGAACATATACAGGGGGAAAAAACTTGTGGGTGGGGAGAGAACAGATGCAAGCGAGGGCAAAACTTGAAGATCATAGGTGAAATAAAAAACAGCTACTACGTTCACAAGTTAATCAATGCGAAACAACAATTAAAAAAATCCAGGTCTAGAGACAACTTAAAATCTCTCCAGATCTAATTCTTGAGATATATATATTAAAAAATAAATATGAACGAATGTGTCTTTTTGGTTACGTTTGGTATAAAGCATTAAAAATGAAGTATAGAGACAAGAATCAGAATTAAAAAAAATTATTAAAAAACAGTTTAGCACAAGAGATTACTGGTTACATGGGATTAGACAAACTCATATATGTGGGATTGGGGAATATCATAGAGAAAATCTCATCTTAATGAGTTTGCCTAATCTCGTATAACAAACAATTATTAATGTTAAATATTTTTTAGTGATTTTTTTCAATTACAATTTTAATCCCTATCTTTTATTTGCAATTCTTTGCATCAAATGGGACCTTTATTCTTTCTCAAAATTCTACTGGCAATTAATAAGACCTTATCTGTTTCAAAAAAGTAAAACACTAGATAGAAAACCCCATGTGCCACGGGGACAAACAGTTTCCCTGGTGTCCCTTCTTCTTTTGATTTCCCGTTCTCCACATAATTTCATCCTGGAACAATAAGTACCCTAACTTTGGAGCAAGGCAGTGTTGGTCATACGGTCCAAGAGAAGAGGACAATCACATGGATTTAAGAGCCACCACATCACATGTCTGTGGATATTATTTTCCACAGAACTGGGCCTTCGATCTATTGCAGCTTTGACATTTCAATACTCCTCAAGTACCTGCCTATATATTAGCCTAACATGCTTGTGTCCTCCCACTTCTTTCCCCCTAGCTTCACGACGACCTCTGATTTAAAAGGAATCCAATTCTTTTAGCTTGGATAAATAGCTGCGTATTATGATTACTAAAGATTGAGTTATATGATGTTTAATTACATTATTGAGGCTAATCATCCGTCTAATTTGGGTGAATTTCCTTTTGGAATCTCTTTTGGGTGTGTTTGGATGAAACCAAACCGTGGTTTGGAAAAGTGATTCTGGAGAATAGATTCTGGGAAGAATAGATTCTAGAAAGAATAGATTTTATGAAAAAGTGATTTTGAGAAGTAAGAGTGTTTGGATAGTTGTTATCAGAAGCACTTTTTATATATACAAAGTACTAAAAAAAGACATAAGTTAATATGATAATTACAGAAAAAATAGATTTTATAATATATTTTAATTTGAAGGAATAAAATTGTTAATAATATATTTTTTATTAACATAATTAATAATACATAAGATATATAATTAATAAATAATTAATATGTGTATATATATTATAAAATATAAGATTAAATATATTTATAAAAAAAATAACAAGATACATAGCTCTCACACTCTCCCTTTTTTCTCCAAAAACAAAATTTTTTTGTTTTTTTCCAAAACCATGGTTTTGGTTTTTGAATGGGTGTTTTGGTGATTTATTCCTCAAACTATGATTTGGGGTGTCACCCAAACACAGCCTTTGTCATTCTCTGCCTATTGGATTAGACGTATATGTTGGAGTTTTTCAATTATTGATTCAAGACGACACTATGTATCGTCCCTCACTTTCATAGCCAGCGTTGAAACCGAGAAAAAGGTTACTGTTGTTAAATGTTAATTCCGTCTAAGAATTTAGCAGGTGTTTAAGAAATACAAAATGCACTTTAAAAAAAAAAAGTACTTTCATGCAAACTAAGACCAAAAAAAATTTAATATACTTATCTCATATATCGAAAAATCACTTTTAAAGAGCTAATCGAAACATCACATTATTTGAATGCTTCACTGGGGCCTAGCTTTATTTAGAAGTCAAGTAAGATAGAAGTGTGGCGGTATCGATCTCAGAACAGAAATATGAATGTATACATAAGCATATTGTGGGTGAATAATCTTCACTCACTAGGGGACCCTTAACAACGAAATTTAATTTGTAAAGGGACGATACGAGACGGTGTGGTTGATGTGTACAAGAGGAAGCAATATTGAGTTCATATTGGGACACACCGATAACTGTGGGATCATCATTCATCACACAGACCAACCCTTACACATACAATTCTACATTGTAATTTATAAAATGAAAGCACCCACTCATTAGCTATTTAAAACTATTTTAATTGGAAAGGGAGTATATAATTAATTAGACCATGAAGGAAGAATACTGATTCTTTACATATAAATTTCAATTAATAAAAAATACATTTTAAACCTTTTAACAAAACATTTTTTTTAATGATTTTAATATTATAACTGAAGTGTGAATTTTAAAAATAGAATGAATGTTTATGTTATCTTATTCATATTCTATCAATAATATTAACAGGGTTCTTTTTATATATTTTATGTGATGTGTATGTGTAATTACGTGTACATGTATAAATTAAATGGGAACCCATATAATGATATTATTAGCATATATTAGTCTGGTACTATGGTGTTATCCAAAAAAAAAAAGTTTGTACTATGGACTATATGAAGTTGAGGATAACTTCTAGTATTTATGAACATATTTTTTTTTATATTTTTATTTTTTTTCATATTAAATATTGATTGATGGATGAACGTGGCAGAATTTTCATGCATGGCCCTGGTTGGATTTTATTGCTTCGTTCTAATAGTTGTTTCCCTTACCGATAACATGAAGACTTTTGAATACTCACATCCGCGTTAATAGGCTCCATACATTAATTAAAAGAGTAAAAGGGTAGAGAGATGTTATTTTTACTCTTATGTTATTTATATATTTAGTATATTAATATTATTTTTTTAATTACATTCAGCACCGTGATGTTAATATTTTATTTATATTTAGCATACTCACTTTTAGAGTGCTAAATGCACTATAAATAATATTAGGATACTGGATTAAAAAAATCATGCACCGTAAATAAAATCAGCCATTAGATGGACTTTTATCCTAATTAAAAATAAAGATATGATATAAAATTAATAACCAAGTTATATATTTGTCAAAACTGTAAAATGAAATTTTAATATCTTAAATGATAATCACTAAATTAAAAATCAAGTGAAGTTGAATGATACCAACAGCGTAATTTAACTTCAAAATTTCATACAACTTTAAATTATTTGCATTGTTTTATTTTACCTAAATTGGTTGTTGGCTGGCGCATTTATTAGAATTCTAGTATAAGACATAATATGATTGTTTGTGATTTGCATACACCTGCATCTTTTATATTTTACGTTGATATTAATTGGACTTGCCCCATAATGAAATCATTTCGGTCTAAACTTCAATGATCTAAATCGTTATATTTATTACATAATTTTTAATTGAGAGAAAGATACAAAATAAATAAAAGTAAATAACAAATGGTAAGTAAATTTCGCATATATATTGTCAAGTAATTCCTAATTAAAAGAGTGAAAGATATTTCCTAAATTGTTGCCTTATCTAAAAGCAGAGTTTGGGACACCATAATACAATTATGAAGAGGCTTCCTTTTTTTGGACTGAACTAACGAAGAGCTCAAAGAAAAGGAAAAAGGAGAGAGCTTTTAGCTTTGTGGACGGGAAAGTTTGGAGTTCCCACGTGGAAACAGACTCAGCTAGAAGCCAATCAACATTTCAGCCATCTCATCCTTTCCCCTCCAACTCTCTAATCTCATCCCTGTAATCTCTCACAACCCCCACACACCACACAGGCACACACTCCTTCCTCACTCTTCCATTTTTACCCCTCCCCTCCTTCCTCTAATTTCCAAATTACCCCTCCGACATCCCTTCCTTCTCACGCGCTGCATTTCAGACCCTATTTTGGTAATTCACAACCAGTCATGATAATTTATTTTCATTAACGTTGCTTCGAAATTGACTTGAGCTTCGGGCTCCATCATTCGTTATTCCCCATTATTCCTTCAGTTCTGCGTTTCAGTTTGAACACTTGCACAGTGCCCATTTTCTCTGTATATATATTGTGAGGGAAATTTAAATACCAAAAGATGACCTTGAGCTTTTCTGACTCGAACCTTTTCTCTCGCTTTTCTGTTTCACCACCAAACCGTACTGTAGAGAGACTGTGGTGAGCAGGGAAGAATCTATCTCTGCCATGGTGGATCGTGATCAAGAGAAAACTACAACTGATACTGTTGAAGCGTCTCTGAAAAGAAAACAGCTTCTTTCTACCGCCATGAAGAGAACAAGTGACTGGTATGTTTCTGAATCCTCAGTCTTCTTCAAAATTTCTCCTTCAACGTACATTCTCGTTGTTAACTGTTCTTGATATAACGAGAATTTCTGAGACTCGTATCTCGAACTTGTTAAAGGATTTTCTCCCAGGAGATTCCTAGTGATGTTACCATTGAAGTTGGAACGGCTTCTTTTCAATTGCATAAGGTACAAACCAATATTATTAATATTAATTGTTAGCTCTTGTAACTCTGAGGATCAATAAAACTGAATTAGTTTATACATCCTGTGCTGTAATTGCAGTTTCCATTAGTGTCAAAGTGTGGATACATTAGGAAACTGGTATCAGAATCTAGTGAAGCTGATGTTTCCCTCGTCGAACTCCATGACGTTCCTGGTGGATCAGAAGCATTTGAGCTGGCAGCTAAATTCTGCTATGGGATAAACTTTGAAATAAGCATAGATAATATTGCGATGCTTCGCTGCGTAGCAGAGTATCTGGAGATGACGGAGGATTATTCAGTTGGAAACTTAGTGGCAAGAACAGATGCTTATTTGAATGAAGTGGCCCTTAAGAGCCTTGCAGGAGCTGTATCTATCTTACACTTGTCAGAGAGCCTCCTTCCTATAGCAGAGAAAGCGAAGTTGGTAAGCAGATGTATAGATGCCATAGCATATATAGCCTGCAAGGAAAGCCAGTTTTGTGCTACAAGAGCTGATGGTGGAACTGAGGGAGTAGTTTCTTCCCTCGGGTCTCACCAGAGGCCCATAGTTGACTGGTGGGCTGAGGATCTTACAGTACTCAGAATTGATATTTTCCAAAGAGTTCTGATCGCCATGATGGCAAGAGGGTTTAAGCAGTATGCTATTGGTCCTATTTTAATGCTCTATGCTCAGAAGTCCCTACGAGGTTTGGTGAGATCCCTCACTAAATTGTTCAAAATGTTCCAATTCAGCATGATGATAGAGGAAAACCCTGCTTTTGTCTCTTAAGTATATTTAATTCCTATCTTCACCAATGTTTCTTTTAATTTAATCACTCAATCATTAAAATCTAGCTAGGACTTTAAGACCATCGCCTTGTATTGGTGACTTTGAGTTAGTAATATGTTGAGTTGAAAGCAATGTTAACAATGATCGAAGGATTAGATTGAAATATATGATCTATGAGAGAAGAAATTGAAAGTAGACCTATCTATCAAGGATCGAATCATGGTTTTCCTGAGGATGAAATGATGGTCTGAATCCTGAGCTTTTTTTTGTCCTCTTCATTTTTTTGGGTACAGGAAATATTTGGGAAGGGAAGGAAGAAGATTGAGCCAAGACAAGAGCACGAGAAGAGAGTTGTTTTGGAGACAATAGTGAGTCTTTTGCCAAAGGAGAAGAATGCAATGTCAGTGAGCTTTCTTTCTATGCTGCTCAGAGCAGCAATATATCTTGAAACGACTGTTGCTTGCAGGCTTGACTTGGAGAAGAGGATGTCTGTGCAGTTAGGACAAGCTGTTTTAGATGATCTTCTTATCCCTTCTTATTCATTTACCGGGGACACGTTGTTCGATGTGGATACTGTGCAGAGAATCATGATGAATTACCTTGAATCCGAGACGATGAGCCACTCCGTCTTCAGTGCAGATAATGAGTATTTTTCTCCTCCGCAGACTGATATGGAACGGGTTGGGAAATTAATGGAAAACTATCTCGCAGAAATAGCCACTGACCGTAATCTACCTGTTCCAAAGTTCATCACTCTTGCAGAACTAATCCCTGAAAAATCAAGGCCAACAGAAGATGGCATGTATAGAGCCATAGACATCTATCTAAAGGTGAAGTTTCTAATCACTATTCACATTTTCTATCAGATAATTCTTCGTTTCCCTCCTTTGGATATGCTTAGGACAAAACTTGCCGAAGTCAGGAATCTGGTGTTGATTCTGTTTTAATTGGAGAATTTAATGGCTAACATCTATAGAATTGCAATCAAGTTTTTGTGATTTAAAGGAGGACTTTTTTTTTTCCCCACAAACAAATCTACCTGTCTCTTGGGGAAAATTCTTTCAGCTCATTGAATTGACATTTAGATTTCATTATGCACAAATGAAAAGAATATTGTTTTTAGATTCAAGATTTTGATTCTAACATGATTTCTAATCTGCGGTTTTATTAAAAGTCAGTCTGTTATGAATAGCTGTTGACAAAGTTAGCATTTGAAAATGGCAATTCTTATAGGCTCATCCTGACCTAAGTGACATGGAAAAGAAGAAAGTTTGCAGTGTGATGGACTGTCAAAAGTTATCAAGAGAGGCATGTGCTCATGCTGCACAAAATGATCGGCTTCCTGTCCAAACTGTAGTTCAAGTGCTCTACTATGAACAGCAACGTCTTCGCGACGCCATGAATGGCGGTGAAGGTGAGGAATCAGCTCCTTCAGTACCCTCCAAGCTGAATGTGTACTCAGCCGATCTCCACCCAGTTTCGAATGAGCTATCCAGCTTAAGAAGAGAGAACGAGGACCTAAAATTAGAGCTAGTGAAGCTCAAAATGAGACTAAAAGAGATTGAGAAGTCTGCAACAATGAAATCATCAGCAGCTAGCAGTCCTGTGATCGGTGCTTCACCTTCTTCTGCTGATAAGCCTCCTTTGCCTCGGAAATCATTCATAAATTCAGTGTCCAAAAAGCTGGGAAGGCTTTCTCCTTTTCTACGTTCTGATGGTGTCACACCCTCGGCTAAAGGTCGTACAAAACCAAATAAAAATCGACGCCACTCAATATCTTAATATCTTCACTGGCTTTACTCTGTTCCTCTGTTCTTTCCTGGTTTCATTTTATTGTTGTGATGGTTGTGTATATTATCTTATCATGAACGTTTTATCAAGACCCACATTGTTTTTGGGGAGAAAAAAAAGATAGTGTAAAATATAGTAGTTTTTGGGTGATTATAGTGATGGTCCGTGACAAGATTGTGTTAATAAAGCGACACTAGACGCTGCAAAATATTGAGAGTAGCATATTGGATTACAGAAGTTCAGTGGGGTGTATCCATAACTTTGTTCTTACGGGTAAAAAGAAAGCTAAGAATAATTCAATTGACAACCTAGCAGTGTCTTTTGAAGTGCGAGCCTAATAATCAAATCAGCAAGGAAATCATGATTTCACCACAATTCAACAATGTTCTAAAAAGGCAAAAGCACTAATGGTGTAAAGTAACAAACACAATATGAAAAAAACCTTGCTTGGACTTGTCGAAAGTTGTTAGGAATTTGGAAGGGAATTTACTGTTCGAGAAGCAATCTCCACATTCTAGTTGACTAGTTTGTGATTGTGAGGTATGAGGGGACAGTTGTGGGGTGGGGGTGGTTTATGTGGCCAATTGTCCTGTGGGTTCAGCTGGGCAAAATAAGCATATTAATGCGGCCAGTTTAAAGCGTATAAAAACATTACATTTAAAAGGAAATATTGAAATATTCGGTTCATCTGATGGAAGGTTGCAGCCAGACTCCGTTTTCTTGTTATCTAGTCTGTGAATTTGTGAATGGCAGGTGGAAAGTGAAATCAGAAGGGAGAACTGGAAAACAACTTATCTACATAATTTGATATATCCTCTTCCATAATTACATCTCTAGTCTTCCAGACGAAGGGCGCAAAACTATTGCCAGGGCGTTCAGAAGCTTAGAGACATGACTGATCGCCATAATCAACAAAATGATATTTTCATGGCTTTAGCTGATAATGATGTTGAGTGCAACTGGAAGGTCACCGGGGAAACAGGTTATATTCGACTTCATCAAAATCCACCACACTTGACGACTAGGCAGAATATTCCAGATGAAAAACATCATCCACAAAGTTAGCCATAAACAGCGATTTAACTATGTATCTAATTGAGTCATGTTCAGACTCAACACTTGAAAGAGCCAAGGTGGCTGTTTTAGCCTCTCCTGTCTTGATCGTTCTTCAATATCAACAAAACTGTTTCTCATTCCACTTGAATCTTCTCTCGCTGTCTTGTTTATATGGCTGGATCCAGTGGAAGAAGAAGACAAGCTATATCCAGAATCTGAAGTTAGTGGTGTATCAACTTTCTTTGCACGGTCGCAGTAACTTGACGGGCCTAGTGTCAGCTCAATCTCAGATTCATCCATGATCTCTACCTCATCACCATCTGATTCTGCAATGTGTTCCTCCGCTGGCCGTTCAAGATCAAATTTGATTTCTGGCTTTTTCTGTGCATCTTTTCGATGATTAGTGGTTTGAGTTAAACTAATCGCATTCTTCAAGTTCCATTCTCGTTGGGTCACATCAACAGCTCTTCCATTTTTCATATTCTTCATCAGCATCTTCTGGATCCGGTACAACCGATGGAGCTCATGTAACTGTAATATAAAATGAACATCTCGGGTTACTCAATCTCTGAATGACCAATAACCCAAAGGGCAAAATTTAGAAAGAGAAGTACCTGCTCTCTGAAAGTCTCTTCATGTTTTAAAATGGCCATCCTCATGAACTCCTTGTCGCTTGGCTTGATAAGCTTCTCCATGAGTGCTCTGTTTAGCTTGAATAATAGGCAGTCAATTCTATCTTTCTTGGGAATTTGTGTTCAGATCTGCATCTTCATTGCATGTTGTTTCTGATACTCCACCTTCTTGTCACGCTTCTGAAATGAAGGAAATTTTTAACTGAGAATGACCTTGATAAATGAAAAGATGCTTGTCAAGAAAAGAGGATGAAGAAAGAAAAGCACTGCTATGATGTTCTTGAAACGCTGACATAAAATGATGACATCAACTTCTTTTAGTATAATTTGTCTGTTCTCATGCTTGCTTTCCTTCCAAAATTTTGGACCACAATAGAATGGACAGCTAAAAAAAATATCTCCGGACATGTTTTATGTGTTGATCAGCTACTCTACCATGTTTATGAATTCCTTCTCATATACTCATGAAATCTGATGTCATTAATCATATTATTTTTTCAGTTGCACGCGGTCAAATATATATTCAAGGAAAGAGTTTCACTTCTTTTCATATGCTCACATTATTAAATACCTGAAGCGGGATGGTTGGAATTAAAGGCAGATAGAAAGTTATTGATTTTTTCCCCCCAACCCTTCAACTTTCTTTCTCCCCCATCCATAATCATGGACCATCTACCCGAAGTAATTTGCAGTCTCTGTTCACGATGAATATTTTCCCTTTCAAGAATCAGGTGCTGTTACCCTGCCAGTTTTCAAGAAATGAATGAAGTAAACTAGGTGAAGCCCTTGTTCTACAGTTTTTTCACTTTTCTTTTCATTCCCCCCCCCCTTCGGGTGATGGTTGAACAGCTGACTTTCACCTCAAAATTTCTTTTCCTCCGTACACCTATTCTGTGCCCATTCTAAAATGAAAGTTTTCTTACACTAGGTTGCATCCTCAAGAAGAATACAAATAAAGTAGAAATTCTATTGTAAACATGAATATTAGAGTCTGTTGTAGGGGAAAACTACAGAGCCAAAGGATTCCCAGAAAAGGATGAGATAAAGTTTAGACACTGACCTGTGAGGATTGAATGTGATTTGTGTGGTGAGAAAGAAGACAACAAAACAAAAGGGATCTATTTCAAGCCAAGGCAAGAAGTTCCTCCTTTCCCTCCAACTTTAGCGACAACTCTTTCGAGAACTCTGCTCTCACATTCCCCATCAGGCTCTTCAGTGGGCAGTATATACTGCCGGACATTGAACATATAGTACAACACAACTGTTGAAGAATTTCAGATTCTCCCTCAAAAATTACTCACAGAAACCAAAGCGCTGTGCTAATGCATGGGGTTTGAGGCATGCCAAACAAATCTCAGTGCCTTGACCAATGCGATTCTAGTTTTGTGGAACAGATGCTTGAGACAGGTCCAGCAATGAAGATATAATAAATTAATCACAATAAACAAATATATATGATTAGTATAATAGTGTTCGCATTTATGAAATTGTTGAGGATCACAAGGTCTTGGTTTGCTCAAGACAAATCATCAAAAGAACAGCTTAGCCTGTTGAGGTGAATCACATGCACCTACCATTTCTTTTGTGACAAAACCAGTTGTCTCAATTAAAAATTGCACACTATGTCGCAATGTAATTGAAGCGTGCCTATATTGAAGGAGCTCAAGGTGGCATCTTCGCTGCCGCTGACAGACGGATCTTGACCGTACGATCAGTGGGTACCTCACGTTAACTGTCCATTGTACAAAACCAATAAGTACTCCCTGTTCACAAGAGACCAAGCTCAAGGATTGATTCTTTATCATTATTATTCTATTGATTCAATTACAACGGGAAACGGCAAGAAGGAACTAACAATTATAGATGTTTTGTACCTGCACGAGATATTACGAAATGTTCTTTTGTGGGTTTTTTTTAGCACCACACACAACGAAGACATAGTGCAATGATTATAGCCGTTAAGCGGCCATGTTTGGTAAGTTATGTGAGAAATGAAAATCAATCCATGTTGCCTATGAGACGGGACCACCGAAAACAAGAAGAAAAGGCACATGGTGAGTGTCACTTGTGTATTGTTACAAACAGCTTATGTGCATACAAGTAAATGACAAAAACGCATAAGCTGCTGAGGAGAAAGAGATTTCTGCACTTGCAGCGGTTTAGATGGGCATGGAAAGATGCATTTCAGCTGTATAATAATGCAGATGGAAAACATCAGCTGCTTAACTGGATATCTAATACAAAAGAGATGAGTTTGAGGTCTGAAATTCTCTCTCATTCATACAAGAATCTAAATTATGCAACGCATGAATATTTTAGAGAGAGAACAGGAGAATAGGGCCAGAGAGGGAGATGGACACGGAAGCACGCGTTGCCGGGTCTGCAAGGTGCATTTGTATGGGGTGGTGGGTCCTTCGGGTTTGCTGAAAAGCCTGAGCTACCGCTACGGGCTTGCCCTGTTCTTGGGTCCCACCTGTAATGGATCCACTCTGTGACCCTCTGATCAATTTCCTGTCCTTTTTATTTTCCTTTTTAAGGTAATCCTGTGAACAAATTTTTACACACCAATAAAATCACTTCATCTTATCACCAAGAAGAAAAGAAAAAGCATTTCATCCGTAGCGAGACTAGAGAAGTGAAGCAAAGCATCTTCTGAAGTAAAAGAAAAGTGTCAAGCAGGACAAGTAAATAACAAGGGAGGGACTATAAAATTATGTCCAAACTGCAGGTTAGATATTCGGTCTAACTTGTCCATAAATCAGCCTCTACAAGTTATTTGCAAATCAAACTAAAAAGCCACAGATATTTACATTTTATTTTAAGCCTGAAATATCATAATCTCTCTGATTTATAGTTTTACAGCAATGATACATTTAAATGCGCAAAAGATTTGATTTCCAGAGAAGCCAAACTCAGTAGATATATGGATGTCCGGGTGGTTCTTACCTTAGGCAGGAATGCATATCCATCCTCAAACTAATAACACATAATGAATTGAAATTAACTAAAACCATAGATATATATCAACCACAATAATGATGGTTATCGAGATTGACAGAGGAATTTGAGAAATACTACCTCTGGTCCTAATTATAAGAACTAGTTAACTAATTTGAGGAGATTAAAAAAAAAGTTAAATTAATTATTTGTAATAAATATGTGTTATTTTTCTTAAAATATCCTTGTTAATTAAGTATATTGATTAGAACTATCATTGTTCGAAAAGCTATTTTGAAAAAAAATACATAAATATTAGAGACAAAGTGAATTGAGATCTTATATTTAGGATCAAAATCAAAACTAAATAAGATATTATATTAAAGACAGGAGGTAGCATAATATTTCACTATATGTGTTAATGAATTTGACAACTCACGCGAGCTGATAGTTAGACTAAATTATTGGCGCCTATTTAAAGTAGTACTCTGTGTGCGCGCGTGTTTGTGTAACTATCGAGAATGACCAAAATATACAACATTGATTGGTTTTAATATTCAAATGTCTCGTCTGTCGCTTAACGGAGAGTCGCAAAATTAATTGCAGAGCTAGGAACACGAGGTCAAGTGTGTGGAGAACCTACGGCCCGAAGGTCACTAATTAGATTTCATAGTGAACCAACATCAAAGACATCTGTAACCCCAAAAAAAAAAAGTTTAAGTTCTTAAAATTTGAACTCACTTATAAATTTTTGACTCCCGCGTAATTATTTTATCAGTTGGAATTTAATCTTTATCATATCGATACAGAACTGATCATGATTTGGCATTGAGTCATCCTATATGGCTTCCGGCTTCCAAATCGTGGCTCAAGGCCGAGTTTCTGGTGCTCCCGGCCTGAAACAGATCCAAAACAATGTCCGAAAGACGAAAGCAAGAGAAAAGGCTATATCTGCAATTACGTGAGAAAATATTAAAGAGCAAAGAGAGAACTTCCAAGAGAAAAAAAATTACCAATAAGTCTCTGTAAGAACGAAAATAATTAAAAACCACACACTTGGAATGGGAATCATGAAACCTATGTTACATTGATTCATGGCGGGGTTCTGGTTGGACAGAGTAGGGAGGAGGTTTCTGCTGCTCATCAGCTATTCTCGCCTTCCTCTTTGTTTCCCCCTTCATCGGATTCAGGCTTCTTCCGTTCGGACCCTGTTTTTCTTTTCTTTTTTTAAATCAAATTTTACGTAAAATCACGTGGAGATGATCCGGAAGCCACATAGGATGAATAATAATGTTGACTCGTGACCAGTTATCGGTGATAAGGACAAAATTATAAATGATACAATAATTAGGAATCGAGTTATACAGATTCAAAATTTAAGAATTGAGCTATATAAACTTCGAGAATAAAAAAAAAGGTTAATTTTTCTAAAATAAAATGTAAGGCACGGAAAGCATGAAGCTGGAAAATGGTGGCAAATAATGAAAGAGTGAAAGCACATCACATTTCATCTCAATTTTTTTTTTTTTTTACCTGAGATTTCATCTCAAAATTTTAAAGCTTATATATTTATAAATATTTCTATGTTACTATGTTTTAGGCATGAGATGGGGGGTTAGATTTTGTTTTAGACACGAGAATGAGATTTGAATCCATTTTATTTTTTGTATGTATAAATATTTTTCCAAACTTTCTATAAACTTTCTATATTAATTGGACAAGTTAAAAATGTTTTCATTACCTGGTTTTTCAAATGCAAAAGATTGAAGAGCATAATTTGAAAACACAAACGCATATTCCTTTTATATATAATTAACTTAACAGATTTTTTTAATTTGTATAAATACTTATTTAATTTTTAAATTAAAAATGGGGAAGAGTATTACTTATGAAACTTAATTTTAATATTTTATTCAACACTGAGCTTCTTACGTGAACTTCCATTTAGTCACGTTTAATTTGTACACATCCAAACATGAAAATTTTACATGCTTTGAAATAAGGATTAATAGCGCCTTTTTCCCTTGAGGTACCAAATTGAAGAGGACTTTACCCCTAAAAGGTTTCATCAATATAAGATGAGCCATGCAAACAATTGTGTGTGTGTGTGTGTTTTGGGGGGGGGGGGATGATGAAATTACTGGTTTCTTTATTTTGTGGACATATTAATCTGAAGAAGTGAATGTCCTTTGACAAAACTAATAATAAACTTTACATTACAAAATGGGTTTTATATTTAGAATCAGAGGAGTATTAGTTATTCGATACGAATAAAAACCACTTATTTTAAATTCTAATAATAAAAATTATAGGTCAAATTCCAAGACTAAAGATAGTACCACCTCTAGTATTTAATATAAAAATTAGTTAACTAATTTGAGTAGATTAAGAAAATTAGTTAGATTAGTTATTTGTAATAAATAGGTATTTGTTTTCTTAAAATACCCTCACTAATTAAATGTATTAGCTAAAACTATTATTTAACAAAATCTTTGACATGTGCAACTATTACAAAAACTATTTTGAAAAAAATTTATAAATATGAGAGATAAAGTGAATTGGGGTCTTATATTTAGGATAAAATTAAAAATCAAACTAACTCTTATATTATGAACTAATAATAGTGAGTGCCAAATACCCAATAATTTTTTATATTACTGTAAAGTCTATACTTTCATTGGTTAAGGTGTGTTTGGCTAGGAGAATGCAGGTATGTTTGGATATATGTTTTTAAAAAGTCAGTTGAAAAAGTTAACAGTTGTTTGCATGATTAATAGAAAAGTTAATTTAATTATAAAATGACTGAAAAAGACATAGACTTTATTGAGTAGTAGTGTTTGAAATTTTATGTTTTTAATGTGATAATAATTTAAAAAAATACATAAATTATTATGATAAAATATAAATAGTTTATTTGTGAAATTATAAAATAAACAAATTTGTTACATAGAAAAATTTGAAAACACGTTCTGGATAATTAATTAAATATATAATGAACAAATATGAATATAAATTAAAATTCATTTGGTTCGAATAAAAGCTTAGTATGCTAACAAAGGAGATGAGGCAGAGAAAAAAATATGAGGGTAAATCTGCGATATTCATTTTTAATGATCACCGTTTGAAATTGCAGTTTGAAAAGTCAGATTTTTCTCTGTCGAGTCCAACTGAGGTTGAAAGCTAGAAGTTGGTTGAAAAAGTTAGCCCAACTAAACAACGTTTTTTGTCCAACTCAGTTTGCAACCCCGGTTTCATTATTTCTAAGACATTTTTGCTGTTAGAAATGGCAATCCAAACATGTCCTGCATCATTAAGGTGTGCACGTGCGTATGCATGTGCGTACGACATTGAAGATATATGAATTTGAAGTGGGGTTCAGTTTGTGAGTAAAATTTGAAGGGTGCAAGTTATGTAGTTCGTGCTGGCAACATGGGAAAAAGCCCAACAAATATCGCTTAGCCCGTTAATTGCATATTGGGCCCATTAATTAATCACATTGATTATTAAGAAATGCGAAGCACATGTTGGACGGTGTTGCCCGCTGTTTGAACTTTCTGAGCAATTCCAATCTCAAGACAATGAAATGAAAGCCCACTCTATTATTCAATATACCACTTCTTTTATTTTCGATGCATTAATATATTATTTCTAATCTTTAATATAAGAATCAATTACATAATTTAAGTAGATTAAAAAATTTGTCAAGTTAGTTATTTGTAATAGATAGGTAGTATGTTTCCTAGAATACCCTTATCAATCATATATATCAGCTAAAAGCCTAAAACTATCATTTAATAGAATATTTAACATATGCAATTATTACAATGATTACTTTAAAACAAATGAATAAATATGAGAGATAAAGTAGATTGAGATTTTATATTTCGGACCAAATTAAAGTCAGCGGATGTAGTATAATATAAGAGTTAAGTAATCTACATCTATATATATAATGTAAAAATTCCGCATACATGTGAATTTTTTTTCGGAAATATTATTTACATGTAACTTAAGTTTTTTTTGGTCAAGAACATGTAACTTAAGTTTTGTGAAATATTATTAATATTAGCACAAAATATCAAATTAATATTAGTATGTTGGCAAAAAAAATGAAATTAATTTTAGTATAAAATATAAAATTCATAATAAGCCACGAATTCATAAATCATACTACCCATGATCCTAAATATAACATCTAATTTGCAGTATAAATTATATTACAAAATTAGTTCTTATATTTAGGATGGGAGGTAGGAGTTTATTTTTTAATTTGACTTCATATGATGTGCTAAAAAATACATTTATTTATTTATTTTTAATTAGCCTGCTGCCATAAACATGAAAATTTATTAAAATAAACTTAAAATTTTAAAAATATGATTGTGAAATATTCATCTTGTTTTACTTATAATTCACTTTTGACCTATTTTACACAAATCAAGAAAAATTTTAAATTTCATTAACTCCTCTTTAAAATTCAATAACTTTTGAACTTTATTTATATTTAATATGCATTATATATATGAGAATAAAGTCAATATAATAGTCAATTAAGAATAAAATTAGATTTTCATATGAAAAATTTTTCCCTTTATCCTGTAAATAGAACTAATCTTTTTTTTTAAATTTTATAAATAGGACCAGAAAAATATTAAATTAATTCTCACAGTAGCATCTATGAATATTAAATGTTGCGGTTGGATAAGGGAGCTCAAAATTATGGTTCCCGTTCACCTTCAAGAGTGACTTGTGTGTGGGCGTAATGAGTAGTGGCGACAAAATCAACATCTTCGTACGCTAACAACCACATAATGCGGAAGCACTTCTGATAATGAACGTGTTTATCGAGAAAAGTGATTATAGACAGCCAAACAAAGAATTGAGGAATTAATCAATGCGTGGAAGCCTCCATCAATTCCAAAGATCTCCGTGTCGGATTTTATTTGTCGTCATTGGGTGGCACAAATAACAACATGAAGTGATGCCATTTCTAGCTGGCAAATTCCTCAACGCCCACCACACTCACTCTAGTTCCAGTTGTTTAATAACCGATAAAATTGTCCCCTGCCACTTTATCAAAAAGTACATTATATTATTCCTCTCATTTTATTTATAAAATGAAAAAGGAATTTATTTGATTACGTAAATTATTATATTTTAAAATTATACATATGAAATAAAATTAAAATCGAAAATTATTAAATTTTAATAAATCAACAAAATTAAAGGTTTTTTGTTTTGCTGTCGTTAAAAATAATAATTTATAATAGAATTAAAGAAGTGACTGATTGCTCGGAAGGACTAAAAAGCCGGCCATGTCTTGTCCTCCCATTCACGGGTCATTGCAAAATTAGTTAAGGAGTAGTGTTTTTCTTTTATACCTTTTTCGTTCCAACAGAAAAAACGAAAAAAACAAATTGTATAAGGATCGTCCATCCTAGTTATCCACTTCACATCAGTTAAGAAATTCAATGTAATTAATATGTTGAAATTTTGTCAACTTTTCTAACATGTCCTTGTCAAATATAGATTTTATTATTGATAATTATGCCCTATAAGAATCTGGATCTACTTAAAAATTAGTAATTAATATTGCCTTGAACACTTACATAGAGCTTCTTTCAATTGAAAACCTATTAGAAGCGACTTATAAATTGCAAACAGATTATTAATATTCTCAAACACTTATAATTTGCTTTTAGTTAATCTAATGTTTCCTTTTTCCATCGCGGCAAGATCAGAGATATTTTGTTGCTCCAATTAAATTAACTAGCTAGCTCTTACCCTGTACGTAACACTAATTCACGTGTTATGGGTTTATATGGGCTTCGCTGACACAAGCATATGGATACCTAAAACGCTTTTCATCCTCAATAATCTGCAGGTATCATAGAAATTCACGTCTTGCCATTATTCAGATCAAGGAACCCCATTAGATTCTCATATACATAACTTAATTAGAAGATCATCTCGCAAGACACTGTTTCTGCATTGCCTTTTGTAGCTACATGCAAACCATGCCAACTATTCGAAGCACTTCTTAGTAAATGCAGATCTAGTTCTTTCGGTCACCCTAAATTTCTTTTTTTTTAAAAAAAGTTAAATTAATTATTTGTTAAAAATATGTGTTAATTTTTCTGAAATATATTCTCAAATTATTTGGACTGAAAATACTATCTGCTGCAAAGTTTCTTGATATATTTAATTATTAGGGCTAGTTGGATAAACATAAGAAGAATAAAATGATAAAAGTCTTATATCTGGAACCAAAAAAGTATAAACATGCGAAAGAGTCACGACAGCTACTAGCTAGTTCAGCTCAGCAATTCATTAGATAATTATATTGTTATTTGTCTTATTTTTGCTCATTCAACTTCTAATATCTTAATAACTATAAATTTAAATAAATTTTAATAATAATTTTTATATCAATGATTATTAATTTTAGTTATTAAGAAATACTCCTCCGGTCCTAATTATAAGACCCAATTGACTTATTTGAGGAGATTAAGGAAGTAAGTTAAGTTGGTTATTTATAATAAATAAGTGTTGTTATTCCTAAAATATCCTTGCTAATTAAGTATATTGGCTAAAACTATCATTATTAGAAGGATTATCTTGGAAAAAAATGCATAAATATAAGAGACAAATGGATTGGGTCTTATAATTAGGACCAAATAAAAAGTCAAATTGGGTCTTATAATAAGGACCGGAGGAGTAGTAAATATGAAAATTCTCAATATTATTATACTTTGTTATTGTTATAATCAAATTATTGTTGTGATTATTAATACTGTTATGTTTTGTTATTTTTAATTAAATTGTATTATTTTAATATATCCATTTAATTCTTAGTTGACCTTGGTCTAACCCAATAACCCTTAAATTATTATTTTAACTGATTTAGTGTTCAGTCCGGTTTATTTTGTTGCTTGAAAATACATGATTCAACTTTGTTTTGTTTTCAATAAAGTCTTTTTCATTTATATAAATATTTATTTTTATTTTTCAGTGTAGTTTCTGTCACCATCTTGTCTTTTCCCTTATGACTGAGACGCTTTTAAGATTGATGCAACAAAATTACCATGGCGGAAGTGTATGGATTTGCTGTTATTTCAATGGGATCTAATAATTTACGGGAACCGTCCTGATCTTTCTCGTGACTGATTGAAGTTTGTCTATACATCCAAGACACTCATCATAGGTTCATGAACTTAACAAAAGGAATGAGCTCGCAGGCCGCTTATAGAAAATACTCCTCAAATTCTTAATATAACATCTAATTAATTAATTTAAATAAATTAAAAATATTAGTTAAATTAGTTAATATGATTTTTTAAAACAGGTTGTTTGACACACTTTTATATAAATTGAGATAAAACTTCTGTTATATACTTATTTCATATATCATAAAATTATTTTTAAAATCATGATTTAGTTTCTATCCAAACACTTTTTTAATTTTCTTCCTCTCCTACTTGAGTGTTAGTAAAGGAACATCAATAAAGTTAATTTAAAAAGAATTAATAAACATATAAAATATGTCTTATATTTAGGATCAATATTAACTTTCTAATTACGTCTTACATTAAGAACTAAAAGAATAGAAAGAAGCTACGGAATGGTGGATCGTGTGGATGAGCTTGTGAAAATAAATTATTTTAATCTAAATTATAATTAACAAATAATCCTCTAGAACTTTTTAGGAGCGCACTTAAGTCAAAACATAGGTGTAGGTCTTAACAAGGGTAAAATTACTTTACCTGATCTTATTTCTTGCGTTCAGTATCATGATTTTTTCAATGGTGTAATTTTATCCATCATTCTTTTTTTCGTTGCACTACCCTTGGTCTTATTTCCAGGTGTAAAAAAAAGGATTATGTTCAAATTACACCACTAAAAAAATCAGTATCTTTTTCACTTGAAAAATAAGATTAGGGATAAAGCTACAGTTCTACTCTTGTACAAATTTAAATGAATCATTGAAATTAAGTCAAAATTTAATGATGGGCTGGTGTTTTTACTTTTTTTTAGCCTTAGGCTTGATTTAATTGCGCAGCTTGTTGGAAAGTTAATATTCCTCCGGTCTTAAATATAATATATTTATACAAATTAGTATAAAAATTTTATATTTAAGACCCGAAAAATATATAAGTTGATTGGTTGAATTTGTATTTCAAAACAAAAGATTGTAATTTAAAAAAAAATGTTGGGAATGTAGACTTACTACGAGTTCGCATTTGGTACTCATCACCTGATAAGTAATCTGGACCGTCTAAATTTAATATTTTTAAAGAATTATTTTAAAATAAAAAATTATATTTTTTAAAAATAATAATTAAGAGATTATCTTTATTTTTTATCATATATCTATTAAAATAATTATTTTTAAAAATAAAATAAAAATAAAAATAAAATTAAATTAAATTTGAACTGTTCAGTTAGGTGCTCATCAAAACTGATGAGCACCCAATGCAAACCCAGAACTTATTTGGGTTCTACTCAAGAAGCTACTTCTCCAATTGTGAGGAAAGTGTGAAACTTTTCTCAGGACGCGTAAGACAAATTAAGCTTTTTGATAAAATAAGTAAGGCGTGTATATTTCTTCTCAGAAATTTCGTTTATTTCTGTTTTTTGTCTTTGTTTCAAAATAATTTTATAAAATAGTTTTATAAAACAAGTTTTTAAAAAACATGTTTAAATAATTATTCTAAAAAAATTAGATTTAAAGATAAACATATTGAGTTGGGAGAGTAAAACTTCGATAAGAACTCAAATATTCAAACAGGAAAAAAAGCCATGCAGAGAAAAAAAATGTTTGCCAATTTTCTCAAACGAAAAAAATAAGTGATGCAAAATAAAAAAAAACAACTAAAATTAATTTTGGTTTTTTTAATTTTTTTAAAAACAGATCTATGTTTTTTTAAAAAAAAACACTTAACTAAAAGCAAATTATCAACCAGGTTTATTTTATTTTATTTTTTTAAAAATAAAAAATTATTTTCAAAATAAGAAATTACTGTGAAATCTCAAGTAACGAACATAATTACTAAGAGCTCCCAATAGTAATAAAAAAATCCACACGTTTTAAAAGTAAATGACAATTATTAACTTATCATTTAAACTTGGTAGTAATTTTTCTTCTTTAGGACGTTGCTCTCACTGTGATTCCCCCAACAAAGAAAGTCTTAATTCCCCTCCCCTAGTTACCCCAACCGAGCACGACCTTAAAATTTAATACTACCTCTGATTCTTAATAGAATAACTTATTTGATTTTTATTTTAATAATAAATATAAGAATCTAATCTATTTTGTCTTTCATATTTATCTATTTTTTTCTCAAGATAGCTTTTGTAATAATAGTAGTTTTAGCTAATATACTTTATTAGTAAGGATATTTTAAAAAAGATAATACATATTTATTATAAATAACTAATTTAATTAGTTTTTTAATTTATTTAAATCAATGGATTAAATTTTATATTAATGACCGGAGGTCATAGCACTTTACAGATTATATCTTCTGGAATATTAGGACTGTGCAAGACACTTGTAAAAGAAAGGTCATTGTCCACAAAATGTGTCGGCAACGGGAAGTAACTTTTCACCCCCAATTTCTTGTGGATGGTTTGCACAAATTTGAATATATCTGCACATGGGTACCTGGATGTTTTAATAAAATTATTTTTAAAATGTTTCACTGATCGGCTGGTAAATCATTTTAACGCATAGCAGTAATATTTGTCTTCACCAATAAAATATTGCTACTGAGGACAAAAAGAAGCAAAGTTAAATACGTAAAGCTCGTTCAATAATTACGGAATATGTCTTAAAAGACATGAAATTTATTAAGGTGGGAAATGGGATCATGCTTTGATTTGAAGCCAATTAGATTGAAAAGGGATACAAATTGTAATTTAAAAATACAGGATTAAGACATGATTGAAGTGATTATAGCGTATTGGCCTTAAAAAGAAAAGGAAGAAGCAAGTCCAGTAATTATGGCATAATTGTATAAACATCATTGGTTAGAGAGATGAATGCAAGCCAGACTTTTGAAGCTGGGAAGCAACAAGAGGGAAAAAGAGAGGCACTATCCAAAAGATTTAAAAAAGAAAGAAAAGAACAACAAATGAGGAAGTTTTATAACTTTCCTATAAGCAACAAATTGTCCCACATCGGATAACAACTTTATACCAACCGACGGAATCCACTCTCTGGCTGTCACGCTTCGGACTGGGGAAAAAGATGAGGGAGCTTTGTCCAACAAATGTTTGTTTTAAAATGGGAAGAGGTTATATTATCTCATTCGTTGGATCAGTTTTTATTTATTTATTATTCATTCTGAATTATATTTTTCATTAGAAAAAATAGAGCCAATGCGCATCCACTTGTATATAAGAAATATGTTCTAATTTTATCTGGATTTAATTGAGACTCTTCCTTCTTTATATATATATGACAATAAATTAAATTTCCAAGAGAGATCTTATAAAACAAAAACTTAATTCCTGACGACATCAAATTTTTTAAATAGTTAAACTAAAATGTGATTGTTTATCTATTTCTTGACAAATTTTCAATAAATATTACTCCTCTGGTTCTAAATATAATATTTTTGTAGTGTAATTTACACTACAAAATGAGCCTTATATTTAGGATCGGAGTATAACATTAATGCCTCATTCTTGAAAAAAATATGATTTAATATCAAAATTTGGAAATATAATTTTGTATATTAAAATTATATATATTTACTCTTCCGCTCTTAAATATAAGACCCTTATACCAGTGGTATAAGGGTTTTATATTTAGGACCGGAGAAGTATCATATAAGTTTCATCACTAAAAAAATATCCTCATGTCTATAACTAAAAATTTTAGAATAAATGATATAAACATCTTTTGAATTTTATTTTTGTGATATACACAAATGATGAACCTCCTTAAAATTTAAAAAAAAATTCAAACACTTCATTCAAAATTTAAAACTTTTTTTTTATCCAAATATCCCCTGTTTAGGCTTTTTAAGGCTAGCCTTATGAAAAAACTTTTGTTTAGCATACATAAAGTAGTATGTCAGTTAAAATATTGAAATTACATATGAACGTAAAATAATTTTTTAAAGAAAAGATTTAGTACATTTTAAAGACTAAAGAATACATATATAATTTGGACAACATTTATGAGATATTTATCCAATTTATTTAAAAGCTATAATTAATTCTCACACACTTTACACTGAATGTTTATTTTGTAACATATGAATTGTGCGACAGTGACAAACTGACATGTATAGATATTATGTATGCTTAATTATGATGAACTTTGATAATAAAGTTATAAAATAAAAAAATAAAACTTAATAACAAAAAATATTAGAAAAAGTACATAAAAAAGATTTCTTAAAAAGGAGGAAAAGCCGCGGAATATATAAGATTACGTGCATGAGCAACCAATTATTATGCAGGTAATTATGATGAATGCATGAGATTTTTCTTTTTCTCCTTTTTCGGCCCCTTTTCCCAATCACTATTGCCCCAATCAAACTGCCAAATTCTTTCCTTATTTTTTTTTTTCACTTTGTTTGAATCATGCACACTCGCGCCCATCCCCTTGACTTGAACATCAAAATTCTCTTTTCCAGTGCCCTTTTGAGTTGCAATATCTTTCAACATCTTCCTAATTATTCTTTTGCCTTTGGACAAAGTGATTGCCATGTGCTATGTCCTGGACCATTCATTAATTAGCTCTTTGCTTTCGCTGTTATAATAATTCTTGTCCCCAACGGCTACATTATTTCAAACACTTTAGACTTATGTTTGGTGAGCAAATAGTTTCAGGATTTCATGTGGCTGGCTTACTCACATTTGAAAACGTACTTCAAATCTGTTGCCCATAAAATACAAAGTATGTACAGTTTCGGGATATTTTCCTTTAACTTTTTTCTTTCTGATTAAAAGCATTTCACATGTCGTCTTTGTTTTCTTTGAGTTTGCCTATTATTAATAATTTAGGTTCACTGGATCTTAGATTTGAGCTATATATATATTGATTAAATGAAACATAGACAGAGAGGGTTTCTTCAATTTTATTGTTCTATGCTCAATAAATGAATACCAATTAATTTAGAACGAAACACTGCCACTTGGAAATAGCTTATATATATACAGATCGGATCGGTGAAATATGCAACGTGATTAGGATTCAGTTCTTTTTTAAAAACTTCAAAACAGAATGAAAGATGACTTTTTTCTTTCTCTAATAGTTTGAGTCTTCCACAATAAAATTAATTATTGCTCTGGTCAACTCAACATTTTTATTAAATTTGCCCTCCCATAAGTCCCAAGCAGGCTTCGAGAAGTTTGCTCTGTCCAGAGTGTAGAGTATACAAGTTGATTTTTGTAGGGTTTTTTTCACAACAAGAACGTTGCAATCTTGAAAATTGTTCCTTGCATAAATGTTAGTACTATTTTGAATTTCACCGCAATCCTCTGATAATGTGCCACTTGTGAAGTTTTTACCCCTGTATGATGACTATTTCTATGAAAGATTAACATGGATAAGATGGGAGTACTTAGAAATAGGAGCACAAGCATGAATGAGTGGATGAGCAATAACAAAAACAAAATTGGATGAGTGAGTTTGAGTAAAAGTGCATGATTCCTACCAAATAAGAAGGATAACATAAGCTCAACTCCTGAAAAACATACTTATTGAAAAAGTTTTAACCTTAGTACTCCTAACCCGACAGAAATTAGTCTTGCACACAAAATAATTAGAGGATAGTTTAAGTTATACCAAAATGAGTGCATGATTCCTCAATGGCTTAGCAAGGATCCGGGCCTTCCAATCTCACTTTAATTAGCTCCCACCCATAGAAAACAATAGTGAATCCCCTCCACCAGCTTAAGCAAACAAACAAAACAAGTACACTTATCTGCCTAACCTTAGCGTGAATAATACTCCCTATTCTTGTTCAAAAAGCATATTCCCCATCACTATTCTTTACCTTACTTTTGAAAAAGATTAAACCAAGCCTATGTATATATGGTCCAGTTCTTTCTTTCCCTATCTGCCCTCTGTTTAGATCTTACAGAAGACCAATATATACCAGTATATGATAATATAACAAAAGTTTGTAGAAGACACTGGACCTTTATCCTTTATTATGTTTTCATTAACTTGCTGCCCGGGTTGGTCCACTTCTTTTTGGGAATTGAGAATTCCAATTCCAATCAGGCCCTACAAGTCCTAACGATTACATGGGGATATATTAATAAAGACAAAGGATGGCATTCACAGATCAAGTTTCAACAGTTTATTTACCTCTCACAGCGCACTGTTCAGTTGTTATTATCATTATTCAAAAGAAATTCCTTTCTTGCTCTGAGAGCGCCCAGTACAACTGGCTAGCTCGTGACCTTCATACCCATATACTCTATATATGTATCACACTGTCTCTAACTTTTTGCTGCATATAATCATATCACTCCTTCACTCCCAATTTCATCCATCCCACAAATTTCCGCTGTTTTCCACTGTCAGAAACTGCAGATGGGTCGGCGTCCTAATCTCATTCTTGTCTGTTCACTTTCTCTAAGTCTCTGTCTTTATCCCTACTTCACTTGCGCTCAGCTCAGTCCACACCACTACTCAAAAATCTGTCCTAATCTGGAGAAGATCGTTAGAGAAGCAGTTCGAAAGAAGTTTCACCAGACATTCGTCACTGCCCCCGCCACCATTCGTCTCTTCTTCCATGACTGCTTCGTCCATGTAAGTAATTACCAACCGGACTCCTTATCATCATCCCAGAACAGTTCAGTTCAAGTTTCAATTTGTGCAAACTCTGATATATATGTATGAATGTTTGGTACGTACAGGGATGCGACGCTTCGATTCTGGTAGCATCCACGAAGAACAACAAAGCAGAGAAGGATCACCCGGATAATCTGTCACTGGCCGGAGATGGGTTCGACACGGTGATCAAAGCAAAAGCTGCGGTGGATGCTGTTCCTCAGTGCAGAAACAAAGTGTCGTGTGCCGATATTCTGGCTCTCGCCACTCGTGAGGCTGTCGTACTGGTTTGTGCTGATCGATCCATCAAGTTTTCTCAATGGAAGATATATATATGTATGTATGAATTGATAATGAATAATTTAGAATCATTATCGATGATAGGCTGGAGGACCGTTCTATGTGGTTGAACTGGGGAGGTACGATGGGTTGGAGTCGAAGGCGTCGAGTGTGAATGGGAGGCTGCCTCGCCCTGATTTCAACTTGAATCAGCTCAATTCTCTGTTTGCTTCCAACGGCCTCACCCAGACGGAGATGATTGCCCTCTCAGGTAAATATGGCGGGCCCCACTTGCTTTTCCACTCATTTCGTTTATTTCATTACATTCATAGGGTGACCGCCCAAATGGATCAAAGTCCCAGTCGCCTTATCTTTTCCTGCTTTTCTCTGCTCGACCATGCATGTGGGTCAATAGCATCTCGCATTAATGGGCTTGCTGAAAAGAAGAGACAATGAAAACTAATGGACATTTGGTTGGGCCCATGTTTTGTATCATTCATTAATGAAGGGGGGAACATGAAAAAATCCTTATACTATGTGGTTCATGATTTATTCCATTTCAATAGATTTTTTTTTAAAAAAAAGCATCTAATATTTTTTGAGTGTATAAATCAATTAAAACATACTCTAGGAGATAATGAATTTATTTAAATTATAATCATATAAATCAGGCACAAATTTATCAGTTCACCCTCAAATTTATAATAATAATAGTAGTACCTCTCTAGTCCGTATTATCTGTTACTTGCAGGAGTTTTTCATACGCTAAGAAAAGTATTAAATAGGTAAAATTTTTATTTTTGTCCTTATTAAGGAGAGCATTAAGGACCATTATACTTTTTCTCACTCATCCCTTTGTTCTTCACCTTCATTATAATTAATAGGGATAGAATTGAAAATAAAACATTGAAAAAAATACAATTCACAAATTAAGAAGCCAAAATTTCTCGGTACAAGCTACAAATAATAAGGGAATGGTAAATCAGAGATTATGAATTGAATGCAAATGGCAAAAACAAATAGGGGAATAAAATAATGTGAGGGCATTAAGTGAGGTTGTGAGTTGTTGCAGGAGCACACACCCTAGGATTCTCGCACTGCAGCAGATTCGCGAACAGGATATACCATTACAGCCGTAAGATGCCGGTGGACCCCACGCTAGACGCGAGATACGCGGCGGATCTGAGGTCGATGTGCCCGAGGAACGTGGATCCAAGGATAGCCATCACCATGGACCCGGCCACACCTCAGGCCTTCGACCACCAGTACTACAAGAATCTGCAGCAAGGGAAGGGCCTGTTCACCTCGGACCAGGTCCTGTTTACCGACCCGAGGTCCAGACCCGCCGTTAATGCCTTCGCCAGCAGCGCCCACACTTTCCAGCAAAATTTCATCGCCGCCATCACCAAGTTGGGCCGGGTCGGTATCAAGAACGCCCGCAATGGAAATATTCGCACCGATTGCTCCGTACTTCACCGTTGATGCCTTGTCTGTTATTATTATTAATATTATTAAAGTTTTATTTGGATATTAATAAGAGAATGGTTTCATGTTGTACATGCGAATTTACCATGAATTCAGGAGTGGGGCTGGCTATGAATGCTTACACCAAGTTACATCTACTGTATCCATTGTCATGGTCTTTAGTGCAAGACCAGTCAAGAAGATTAATAAAATATTTGTGATTAATTTTCAATTCGTCCTTCTCACTTGGCAAGAGAATATGGTGAGAAAAGAATTCCGAATTCTCTCTTTTTTTTTCCTAACCTTGATTAAAGGCTATTCTAAAAATTAATGTAGTTTCTCAACATTTAATTAATTTTAAACTAATTTTCTTAATTTATGTAAGGTAATTAATATGTCATGCTGATAATTAGTCGAAGAAATCCTTGTAACAATGACCTATCTGTTTTTTTTTTTTTAAATTTAAGTTTAACCAAGTCTCATTCTTTTTTTAAAATTACGAAGACAAACACTAATAATTTAGGGTTACAAACAGAATTGGACTTGCAATTTCCTGCTTATATGGGAGCATCATCGCAATTGGGCTACAAGGCTTTCGGCCCAAGTCTCATATTTTCAGCGTGACTAATCAACTTTTTGTTTTTATTTTTAAGACACAGGCATCCTCCCTAAACCATTTGAATGGTAGTTATGGGTCCGCGGGATTCAGTTAAACCAAAATTCACAAAGCCCAACAATAAAGGTCCCTAAATGTATGCAAGTTTGGATTCCTTCACTTCCTGGGTCAGCAAGCCAGCTCCACGGTTTTTGGAAGCAATAAGCTTATTTGGGCATAGGCCCATATAATGTGATCTACCTTTTATGTCAGGCCTTCACGGGAAAAAAAAAAATCACAAAAGAAAGAAGCAAAACTTGTCTGAGCGTTTGCCTGGAGCTAATCCCTTTACACCCGTGCCTCAAGATTTTCCTTTCTTCCTTTCCTTCCTTCCCTCCCTTTTAAAACATCTGAGAATGACATTTTCACCCTTCTGTTATTTTTGGGACAATAATTGTCTTACACTTCTTGCTCTAGCTTGTGACGCTTATATTTTGCCGCCTTATTTTCGAATATCTGATAACCCCGTCAAAATTTTTGAAGCAATATTAATTTAAACGAATCCACGTGTCTGTTTTCACCCCCTTAGACATCTTTGGACGATAAATATTTCGTTAAAAATTTTTTTTAACAGTTTTTAGTAGCAATTATTATATTTATTTTGTAGAAATCATACAATATCCTCAAGCTGATAGCTAGAGACTAATTCTCCCGAAACATAAAAATCACTCAAGTGAGTTTTGCCTCTCTCATCAAAGTCTTTTTTATGCACATGATCTGGTTCAAACTCAAAACATCATGTTTAAGGGACCTAGACATTTACCAACCGTATCAAGCTTTGTTGGTACAATTATTATGTATTTTACCTGTAGGCAATAAAACACAATTTACCTTCACTAGGATTGCCGAAAATATGGGTTGTAGTTCAAAATTTTACTAGCTACTTAAGAATTATAGGAACTCTTTAAATGCAAGTTAACCTTATTTAAATGATTTCATGTTATATAAGATAAGTACGTAAGTTTTGTGTATAAAAGTAACTTTGGAAATAATCACAGATCCCCACTAGGGGGTGCTTAGATTATCTTTTAAGAAGTGATTTTATGATGTTTGAGATAAGTATGCAAAAATTTTATCTTAATTTATGTGATTTTTTTAAAAAAGTGATTTTAGGTTTTCCAAGCATCCCCAAGCGTAAGACAAATATGTATGGGGAGGGGAGGCTAATAATACTGCCAGAAAAAACCAGGCAATAATGGGGCGACCAAAGTCAACAGAGACACCTCGTACATGCATTGAAGGAAAGATAGTAGCCAAAATGCGCGGACAGATAAAGTAATATGACAATTACGTCATAAAGTGAAAGAGTAGGACTGCTACTGCCATTGCAAGTGCACAGATGCGGTTTTTTTACTAATACCCTGTAAGCAGATAAAAAAAAAAGCTCCATATACTACGTAATAAGAATTATTTTCTAAAATACTATAATCAAAATTGTTGAAGACTTGAATAACTTTTAAAGTTCATTTAAGTAGGAACGAGTTTTTCAATAATCATCATTTTTTGTGTAACCGAATTTCATTTTGGTCTAAACAACTTCTAAACTTCATCACTTCTTGAATAATTTCTTTATAATCTCTCACCACACACTGATCTCCTAAAATAATTTTAAGAGTGATTTGATTATCACTTAAATAATGATAATAAGTAATGATTTAGATTTTAAATAATTAACAATAAATAATGATTAAATTGATATGAACAAAAAATAAAAATTAATTTTTTTGGGTCAAAAGAAATAAAAATTAGTTTACCTTACAAATAAAGACTTTTAGTATCTCTTATCCATAAGAAGACTTTTAGTATCGTGTCTTGTTCGCCTCCACATATGATATGTTTGTATATTCACTTTTTCTTGAATTTAATCGAATGTCTCATTTGTCTATATAGTTGGTATGGAAATTAGCTCATTTTACTAGACTCAACCCTCCATTCCTTATTGGTAGTTGGCATATATTTAAATCAAATCAATGTGATTTAACTTAAAGAATTGATTACTGGAGGTAACAAATGCTTCATTTGATAGACCACCTCACTCATCTAAACAAATTGATTGCAGAAGTATAAGATGTAAAAACTAAAAGATTTAAATATAAAAAATAAAAATATTATTTATATATCAATTATGAATTATATTAGTTAGTTAATTTTTTAAGTCCCCTAGTTGAGCTATTAATAATTTTCGACTAAGTTTTTACAATTTACGTTATACTTTCTATTTTCTTAATTAAAAGTTAAAATTATTGTATAATTTATTGTAACTAATATTTTGTTTTTTTATGACTTAGTTTTCTAATTTTTACAAAATATTTAAAATTCACAAAACTTCTAAATTTATAATGGATTGATTTGTAATATGTTTTCAACTTTTTATAACCAAATTTCTCAAATTTATTATTAAGTTATGTTAGCCCATCTATAACTTAGTGTTTTTACATCAAAATAACAATCACCGCTGTTTGGACCGTTCAAAATATTTTTATTTTTTTCTATTTAAGAAAATTATCTTAATGCTATAAAATCCTAAATAAAAATTATTTTTTAACTTTCAACTTCAAAAAAAATTATGTAATAACTAATCGTGGTTCTTTGGCTTTTTTATTTATGTACTTTAAATAGTAATTTATTTTACTCAAATGCTATGGCATAAAAAAATATTTACGGATATGCTACATTTTAAAATTATTCAGGAAGTGATCGGGTCTAAATTATTCATGAAAAACTCGTTCTTACTAAGAACGCATTCAGTGGATCTTACGTTAAAGATTGAATAACTCTTTCTTATCAAGAATGAGTTCAGCGTAGGACTTACTGTGTAAGACAATTTCACTTTTTCAGTATGGGCCAACTACACCAACTATATAGATAAATGAGACATTCGACTAAATTCAAGAAAAAGTGAATATACAAACATAACATGTGGAGGAGAGCAAGACATGATACTAAAAGTCTTTTTTATGGGTAAGAAATACTAAAAGTCTTTATCTATAAGGTAAATTAATTTTTATTTTTTGTTCATATCAATTTAATCATTATTTATTGTTAATTTTTTAAAACCTAATCATTACTTATTATCATTATTTAAGTGATAATCAAATCACTCCTAATGATGAAGTTTAGAAGTTGTTTAGACCAAGATGAAGTTCAGTTACATAGAAAACGATAATTATTGAAGAACTCATTCTTGCTTAAATGAACTTTAAAAGTTGTTCAAGCCTTGAACAACTTTGACTGTAACATTTGGGGAAATAATTCCCATTATGTAGTTTTTGGGGAATTTTTTATTTATTTATCGGGTATTAGTGAAAAAACCCAGACAGATGCTTTTCCTCATCATTCTCATTTAGTAATTTAATACTAATATATTATCTCGTTTTTAATATAAAAATAAAATAATTAATTTGAGGGTGTTAATCAAATTAATTAACTTAAATAAATATTGTCTTTCTTAAAGTACTCCTATCAATTATGTATATTGAAACTACTCTTTGATAAAAAAAAAAATTTTAACATATGTAATCCTCATAAAAGAATTATTTAAAGGCAAAATGAATAAATATTAAAAACAAAGTAAATATGAGTCTTATATTTTAAATTAAGTTATACTTCCAATAAGCTCTTAATTATATTAAGAATATGAGTTAGTGTGTGTATATCATCAAGTACACTCCCTATCAAGTATTAGCGCATCAACAGTAATGGGTGTGGGACTTGTTTGGCAATACTACCTATGGTCTTTAATATAAGAGCTTATTTTATTTTTATTTTTGTTTTAAATATAAAATCCCAATCTATTTTAATTTGTCTATCATATTTATCTATTTTTTTAAAGATAGTCCTTATAATAATGATAATTCTAGCCAATACATTTTATTAGAAAGGATATTTTAGGAAAGAAAACACATGTTTATGAATAACTAACTTAACTAATTTCTTTAATTTAGTTAAATTAGTCGACTCACTCTTATATTAAAAAGTGGAGGTAGTATTCTCAAAGTACTTGAACAAATTTTAGGCATAATATTAAATGAGTGCCTGCAAATATGCTCGGTACGTATGGATATGTAGTATTATGTGCTTATAAAAGCATTAATCTTTCTTTCTTTATTCCGGATATATTTATACACTATTACTCTTCATATGCTTAATACGTTACATATATCATAAATTAAAAAGTCTTAATACGAACAACTAGCTCATTAACTTCTCGTTAGGTCATTCTTGGACGAAAGTTCCTCTCCTAAGTGAGAGCTTTCTCTCTCCTGTGTGAGAGGTGGTTACGACGGTGATCGTCGATTTGTGTGAACTCCGCCGCCCACTGCGACGGAGACTAGAGAGTGTAGCTGATCTGTTGCGCATTGTGACAGTGAGGTATTGGTGAGGTTTTGTTCTCTCGGAAGATTGGAGGAATGGTGGATCGAGAGATGGAAGGCAGGGGAGGTTTGAGCAACAATGACCGTGACGTTGAAGGTCAAGAAGTGAAGTTAATTTGGAAGAATAGTGAGAACCGGAAGCTGTATGGTGGTGCTTTAGTAGGAAAAGTGATAACGGATAAGAGTATCCATAAACCTACTGTAATGCGGATGATACGAAAGGGCTGGAACTTAGAGAAGAGTGAAGATCTAGAGATTACCGAAGTGGATAGTCACGCGTTTATCTTTGAATTTCGTCGCAGAGAAGAATTTTTAAGGATTCTTCGAGGCCGTCCTTGGTCAATTCAAGGATTGTTATTAAATGTTCAAGTGTGGCAGAAGTTTATGGTGTATAAGGAGATTGATTTTAATTACTGTCCGTTTTGGATACAATTTCATGACCTTCCTCTTGAAGGCATGGATATGGAAAATGTGATTACTCTTGGATCAACAATTGGTGAAGTGGTGATGGTGGAAAATCCGAGGCGTGGAGGTTTTCTGATCAGAAGCCTTTTGAGGGCAAGAGTATTGGTGGACCTGAGAAAGCAACTAATTGCAGAGAAGAAAACATCACGGCCTGATGGTGAGCCAGTCTGGATTAAGATAAGGTACGAACGATTACAGAATTTCTGTTATAGATGCGGTAGAATAGGTCACGATCAAAGAGCTTGTCCTAACCGGGATGATGAACACTCTGACTTAATACTTGCTTTTGGTAATTGGCTGAGTGTGCAAGCTGCTAAGAATCTGGATGTTGAGACCATTCTATGTAGGAAGGATTGGGTGGAGAGTGAAACTGATCTGATTGGAAGAAGGTCTATTGAGTTAAAATCAGTAGATAATGGCAGATTCAAGGATAAGTGGAGGGATAGTACAAACAGAAAGAATGAGGAGGTTAGAAGTAATGATGCGAATACTTATGTGAATAGGAGGAATAAGGAGAATGTTAATCCAGCTTCTGTTGCTAAGGAGGTTAGGGTGGAAGAATTTAAGGAGGGGAAAGGAAAAGATGGTGAGGCTAAGAACAATATGGTGAAGGATTGTGAAGGTAGTAAATCTCCAGTAGTCATATCAGAAGCAGAGAAGCTGAGTTGTGTTAACTCTCCCAGCCAAGGGGAAGATCTGTCAAAAGCCCTGGTTGTGTATGGTAATCAGTCACTGCTAACAGAAGTTACTAAAGGAGTGAGTGCGATCAGGCTGAAGAGGGAGCTGGAGGATGCAGTTGAAAAGGAAAAAGTAAAAAGAAGAAAGTTTAATTTTGATGATGACCCACTGAAGGAAATAAAAGATGAGATGAGGGAAAAGAGGCCTGTGGAAAGAAGAAGTGTGAGGATTTTGAAGAGGAGGATCAGGAAAACGAAGGTATCAAGTTGTAAACCTGATTCTATTTCGGGTATTCTCAGTAGTCTGGATGTAGATGGCTCTAAAGAGTACAGTAAAAGTTGTGGTAATAGAACAATGACTGAGGGTGATGGTGGCTGGCCTCAAACAGCCACCAAAGAGCCATGATTTAATTAGTTTGGAACTGTCAAGGATTGGGGAGGTCCTTGACAGTCAAAAAGCTGAGGGAGGAAAACTTTAGAAGAAATCCCTCAGTGATCTTCCTAATGGAGACTAGAATGAAGAAGAAAAAGGTTGAAAATATTAGAAAAAAGTGTCAAATGGATGAGTTGGTGGTAGTAGAGCCGCAGGGTCAGAGTGGAGGTTTGGCTTTGATGTGGAAGAGGGAGATTGCAATTAATGTTTGGTACTGCTTGAAGAACATTATTCACACAAGCATGACCTCTGCGACTAAAGGGGTACCTTATTATGTCACTTTTGTGTATGGTGCACCTAGAGAAGAAGAGAAAATGCTTGTATGGAATAAGATGAGAGACATTGCTTCAAGGATTGATGAGCCCTGGCTCTGCATGGGGGACTTTAATGATATTGCGGCTTGCTGTGAGAAAATTAGTAGCAGACCTGTAAATGTGAGAAGAATGTTGAATTTTCAGGGTATGCTATCAGATTGTGGTCTCCTGGATTTGAAGTTTAGTGGACCTCGGTATACTTGGAATAATGGTAGGATGGGCAGTGCACATGTGAAAGAAAGGTTGGATAGGGCTGTGGCAAATGTAGAATTTTGTGAAGCTTTTCAGAATGCTTTGGTTTTGCACATAGAGCCAGTGGGCTCAGATCATCATATGCTTTGTGTTGATTGCAATTTTAAGCATACTCGTGTGCAAAAGCAATTCAGATTTGAAGCATATTGGATGGAACACGTGGAGTTCTTAAAGGTAGTTAGAGAAGGCTGGAGATTGGAAACTAGTGACTTCATTGACAAAGTTCAGGAACTACTATGCAGGTTGGCAAAGTGTAAAGAGGCTTTGACAGAATGGGGAAAAGCCACCTTTCCGAATGCAAGGAAGTCGCTTGAGCAGTTAACAAGGAGGCTAGAAGTCTGTAGGAGTGGTGTGTTAACAGAAGATAATAAAAATGAGATTGATGATTTAATTAAGAAGATGGAGGAAGCGTGGGACAGAGAAGAAGTGTATTGGTGGCAGAGGGCACGTGTGAAATGGTTGGAAGACGGAGACAGGAATACCAAATTCTTTCACTCAAGTACAATTCAAAGAAGAGTAAGGAATAAAGTTGTCAAACTGAGAGGAGATGGAGGAGTATGGCTGGAGAAAGAGGAAGAAATTAACAACACCTTCATTAGGTTCTATAATGATCTCTTTCTGTCAAAGGGATGTACTGGAGTGGATGAGGTTTTGAGGTATGTGCAGAGACAGGTCACTGCTGAAGATAATCTACACTTGGAAAGATCAGTCACAAGGGAAGAAATTAAGGCTGCAGCTTTCCAGTTAGGAGGAGCAAAGGCACCTGGACCTGATGGCTTTTCTGGTATGTTTTATCATACTGCGTGGTCTGAGGTTGGAAATGATGTGATAGACATGGTGATTGATTTTTTTTGAGAATAATGCTAAATTAGATAATTTGAACTGTACGAATGTGGTCTTGATCCCGAAAGTCGAAAATGCTGAAACTGTAGGACAATATAGACCTATTGGTTTGTGCAACTTTGCTTATAAAATTGTCTCCAAGGTACTTGCTAATAGAATGCGTGGTGTATTGGCAAGAGTGATTTCTAATAACCAGAGGGCTTTTATTGAGGGAAGATTGATCCAGGATAATATTGTGATTGCTCATGAGGCTTATCATTACTTGAAAAACAAAAAGAAGGGAAGAAAATTTGAAATGGCTGTTAAGATTGATATGAATAAGGCTTATGATCGCCTGGAATGGGACTTTATTGAGCTTGTGATGAAAAAGATGGGATTTGGGGAGAAGTGGGTGGGATGGATCATGGAATGTGTTAGATCTGTTAAAATGTGTTTGGTGGTGGGAGGAAGAAGGATCGCAGATTTGAATATGGGCAGGGGTATTAGGCAGGGTGACCCACTATCTCCCTTCCTTTTTATTATGGCTGCAGATGTTCTTTCTGTGATGGTTCAATGGTATGTGGATCATGGGAAGCTAAAGGGTATTAAATTGGCCTCTAAATGTCCAGTGCTTTCTCACTGTTTTTTTGCAGACGACTCTCTCTTTTTTGTTAAAGCTGAAAAAAGGAATTGCAAGCTGTTGAAGAAAATCCTGGATGACTACGCTTTAGCTTCTGGGCAATCAATTAATATTGATAAATCCTGCATTTTTTTCTCAAGGAACACAGTTGATTCGGTCAAGCAAGATGTCTTTCAGTCTCTTGGCATAAGAGGTACTTCTGAACCTGGAAGTTATCTTGGTTTACCGGTTTTATGGGGCAAATCTAAGTCTGAGGCTCTGGTTTTTGTAAAGAACAAGATGAGTTTGAAAGCAGGGTTGGAAACAAAGATTGTTATCTTTTGCTGGTAGGGAAATTATGATCAAAGCAGTAGCTAATGCCATACCAATCTATCCTATGTCTTGCTTCAAGTTTCCCAAAAAAGTCTGTATAGAATTGGATAGAATGATTGCGGGATTTTGGTGGGGACAAAAGGAGTTGGAAGGTCGGATTCATTGGAAGTCCTGGAGTTGTATGTGTAGTGATAAGGGGGAGGGTGGTATGGGCTTTAGAGATTTCATGAAAATGAACAAGACCTTACTTGCCAAAACTGCTTGGAGATTATGCCAAAATCAAAATGATTTGTGGTGTAGAATACTAAAAGGTAGATATTTCCCAGATTCTGATTTTATGCAAGCCAAAAGGGGTAATAATGCATCATGGGGTTGGTATAGTATTTTGGAGGGACGGCAGCTTCTTCAAGAAGAGTTAATTTGGAAAGTGTACAATGGTGCTGAAATTAGTCTTTTTGAGGATAAATGGTTGCCTGAAGTCAAGGGCAATTGCCTGAAGCAGAGGGTACTGTCTGATGATATGAAGAAAATGAAGGTTGCTGATATAATTGTTGACCAACAATGGAACTTTAGCCCTGTGGAGAATATACTAGATGATGACGAAAAGGTGTGGATCAATTCGGTAAGATTACCTGTTGTGCAGGGGGTTGACAAGTATGTTTGGTTGGGGAGTAGGGATGGCACTTATTCTGTGAAGCTTGGTTATAAGGCTGCTAGGAGGGAGGAGGGTAATATGGTAGAGGAGAGACCTAGTAGCTCGTATAAGGCTTCTAAGAGATTGTGGAACAGCATTTGGCAAATCCGAGTACCTCCAAAGGTTAACCATTTTCTTTGGAGAGCTGCGAATGGCGTGCTAGCAACTAAAGCAGAACTCTTTAAAAGGAAGTGTGCTAATAACCCAATGTGTAGCATTTGTAAGGTGAGTGTTGAATCAACTGAGCATGCTATTTTCCTATGCCCCTGGGCCCAATCATGCTGGTTTGGTTCTCCCTTGGCCATGAGATTTGTGGAGGGTAATATGATCAGGTTGGATAGGTGGTTGGAGGAGTGGTTGACAGGGAGAATGAAGTCAGAGGATTATAATATTACTCTATTTGCTTGTCTGTGCTGGAATATTTGGAAGGAAAGGTGTAGCAGCATTTTTGAACATGTTGAGGTTAATGCTGTGAACTGTTTATCTAGAGTTATCAGATTGGCCAACGAATATTGGAGTCAGTTGGAGAGAAAGGAAAGAAGGAGAGGGATGGTTGATTCAGATGTCAGATTGCTATCCTGGCAAAGGCCTCAGACATGGGTTGTAAAGATCAATGTGGATGGTGCTTTTTGTCCTAACAGGAAGTGTGCGAGCATTGGTCTGCTTGGTAGAGATAGTGCAGGAAGGTTCCTAGGAGGAGTGGGGAAGATGGTGGTTGCTGACTCGGCTTTCATGGCAGAGTGCTTAGCCTTTATGGAAGCGCTCTAGATTAAGGACATCTTTAGTGAAGGTAAAGTTGTGATCGAGACTGACTCCCAGCTGTTGTTTAAAAGTCTTAGAAGTGGTGACACAAAGGGATGTGAGTGGAACTGTACTGACGTGCTGAAGAAGTGCTTGGAGATTGGAGGTTCTGTTAGTAATTGGTCGATGTCCTTAGTTTCTCGAAAGGGCAATAATGCTGCGGATCTCATTGCAGCTATGATAATGAGGGATATGGTACCGCAAGGATGGCTTGACAGGCCACCATTCTCTCTTTTGGAAGTTTTAAGACAGGATCTTCAAAATCCTAGTACTGATGCTGGCGAGAAGAAAGGAATCGGCTGAGTTGCTGATTACTAAAATGTGTATTCCTTCTTTCTGATTTTCAATAAAATGGACGAATATTTCAGCTCAAAAAAAAAAAAACTTCTCGTTAGGTCGACTTCAAGCAATATCACCCTCTGGTCAAAATCCAGACATTTGTGATTAAGTTTTAAGAATTTCCCCGTAATTAGTTAATTGCAATGCTCCATATACTACTCTTAAAATCTCTCTCTCTGCCTGCGAGTGATTGTAAGTCTAAGGCTGCGTCTAATTGATCGCTATCACTCCATTAAATTACAGAAGAATACAAGGATGAGTATAATAATATTAGTGAAAAATGAGGCATAAATGTCTAACAAAGTTGATATTAATGGGTTAAAGTAGAGAGGGAGAACAAGGTTCGAGCAGGAAACCAAGCAGAGGCAAATACGACATTATGTCCTTTCCACGTCAGCAGAAGATGTTGGTCTTGCTTCTTGAACCCCCACGCCGCTGCATGTTCGTCCAGCATGGCCTTCACCTCCGAAACGGTGTCGTCGCTGAAGCTAACCCCCTGAAACCCAGCATCTCTCATTCGCTGCTCCCACCTGCCCTTGCTCTCAAGCCTCTCTACCCTCTCAGCCCCTTCTTGCGCTATCACATTCTCTATCTTCCAACATATGTCCGCTTCGTACCACTGCCTTTGCTTGCTCCCTTGTTGAACAAACGCGTCCACCATGTCGTACGGTATCCACATGTAGTTAAACGCAGCCCTCAGCCTGCACACCAAATCGCTCGATGTCAAATCTGCGTCCTCCTCCACCAAAACGACAAGCGTTGGGTTCAAACTCCGCAGTGCCTTCAGGAACAGTGATCTCAGGGATGAAGAAGAGGCAGCGGATAGGGTTTCGTCAGGAATCCAGTGGAGCATCATGTGACAGTTTATCACCAAAGCTTCCGTCACCTGAAGGTGGTGCAACCCAAGGTATTGGATCAAAGCAGCGAACCCGTCTGCGTGAGTCGATGAAACCACTCTAAAATCCATCATGACGTTTTTAGACTTTGCGAAATTGACCAGCTTTGAACCCAGTTCGTCGTAGGAAATGTCAAGCATAGGCGGGATGTTTCTTGAAGCACCCACTACTGTGAGCTTTATCAGAGGAGGGACGTCATGGCGGGAAGCGATGGCGTCGATTAAGGTGGGAATCTGCATGCAGTGTGTTGAGCTCAGGTCAACGATGTGGATGGTGGAGAAACCTTCCGTGGCTTCTAGAATGGCCGAATTAGCTGCTGTGAAGCCGAAGCGATGCCAGGGGGTGACGTCGACGAAGTTGGCGAGCTCGATGAGGGAGAAGCGGTG
Organism: Neltuma alba; assembly: GCF_004799145.2. Lineage (NCBI taxonomy): Eukaryota > Viridiplantae > Streptophyta > Magnoliopsida > Fabales > Fabaceae > Neltuma > Neltuma alba. Next base: position 219,584 of record NW_021634681.1, read on the forward strand.
GGTTCGGATGGCGAGACTGGTGTTGCTGTGAGCGCTAGCGACGGCGGCTAACATTTTGGAGCTTCCAGATTTGGCGGCGCGTGCGGCGAGGGCACGCAGGAATGTGGCGGCGAGACGCTGGTTGGAGTCGCCGTCGGGAGGTGCGATGTTATTGAGAACCCAGAGGATTTGTTGGGCAAGAGTGACGTCATTGGCCTCGATGGCGTCGGCACAGTGAATAAGCAACTGTTCCATGCAATTAGCATCGCCCAATCTTCCTAGTGCCTTCGATTGTTGGAATTTTGGCCACAAATTGGTCGTCCTAGGAACTTGAATGTTGTTGTTATTACTGATGGAGTTGGAAAGGGGTGTTATTTGGTGCAAAGGTGGCAGTGTTGGTGTGAACTGCGTCATAGAAATCACTTCGACACTGTTAGTTGTAGCCTTGTAGGTTTAGACTTGAGATAGAGAGAGATATGAGAAGAAATGAACAAAAAGAAAGGGGAAGGAACGGTATATAATGCAACCAAAAAAAAAAAGGGATCAGAGCAATTCAGAAAGGGGCAGAAAAAGGGAAAGTGACCTGACCAGCAGTGGGGAAATAGGTGGTGGGCTAGCTTTGCCATTGGGAAAAGATCCAGATGAGGTGAAATGAGCAGTGAAGTTGGGGGAGAAATCTGAAGAGTTCTGAAATCTGAGAATGAGAAAATGGACAGACCAGCTTTTTGGTGCATAAGGGGCATGTATGTTTATCGTGCTTGGAAAAAGAGAGTGATGATGAGCAGTAAGAGATCAGGGGCAAAAACCCCATCCCGAAAAACTGAAGTGAAGTGAAAAGAGAGGCATGGTTGGGGAGGGGAAAACAGCCAAAAGATTAGCAGTGAGCAACATATTTGGTGGCTACAAAGAGAGGAAGATCCTAATGCTGAAAACCCTTATTGTTATTTCTGAGTTTGGGTGGTGAGCAACGAGAGAGACGAATTTGGAGGCATGTGAAGCAGCCGGCCAGCAATTTGTCTGCATTTGGGAGTTGGGATTTTGTCATGTAATGGTTAGCAGTCTGGGAGAATTTCAAACAGTTTAGCTTTTGGCTCACTCCCTCACAGGGCGCCTTTGCATCATCTTCAATTCATAAATCGATAAACCATTGTGATGTAGTTTTAATAGTCTAAATTTCAAATTTTAATCGTCTATATTAAAGTTAAATGGTTGAATATACGATGAGCACCCTAATTCTATATATTTTGATCCTTGAACATAACATACATAGATGCCCCATTTTTTTCACTCTTATTTACAGGATTTGATCTCTCCCAAATTGGACTTGTCACATTATTTTGAGGGATTTCTATGACTATAAATAGTTTCTTTCTTCTTCTTCATTCTCCTTTGAATCATCCTTTCATCTCCTAACCCCCCCCCAGACTAACAAGTTTTATCTGAGCATATTGTACGAGGAATAAAATTCGCGCCATCCCCATTGGTTTTGGTCATCTTTTCTATGGGACTAACTATTTCCCTGTCCAATCATCATAACGGCGGATATGACTATCTCAGAACAGTATCAGGACATGTTCTTTTGCAGCAAGCTAAGTGTGAGAAGAACGAAAATATGACAAGAATATCCTATAATCCAAACCATTTTTTGTCCACAACAAACACATCTCTAGCTACTCCTTTCCAAATTTCTTTTCGATTAAAATATTCTAATCATTTCGACAAATGCTGGAGTCTACCTGATAATATAAAAGTATTGTTTGTTACATCTGTGATTAAATGATGTGACTATAACTCTACAGGTAAGACTCTATCATCCCACAAGATACGAAATCAAAGCAAGTATGAAAGAATTAACGTGCGCAATAAATAAGAAAATCCCTATTACGTTTCGTTGGCTGTTTTTGTCGCCCACTCATAATCAATCAATCAATCAATATATATAATATACGGATGGATATACGTGTCGAAAACAGTAGTTTTAAAATATGGTCCGAGTAGTATCTGAAAACACTATTTTTAAACATTATTTCAGCTTCGTTTTATAGTTGTTGTGCGTATGAGCCAACTTCTCTTCTTAACCCTTTTACTTGACCAAGTTTACGTCTTAGTGTTATATGTATATATATAGACCAAGGCTTCCACCATTTTAAAATGTGAATTTCTCTTTTCTTTTCTTTTTTTTTGGACAACTAAGAATCCAATTATTATAAGTAGTACAGTGATGCACATAACGCCGCCCCCAGGAAATTTGATAGGAGGGGACCAAACATAAGAATCATTGGTCAAAAATTACTGCTCACAGCTAATTGTCTGCTTTTATTATGCCGTTCTTTGTTCCATATACATAGATACTACATTATCAGCCGCAGAATTTGGTGAGGTGGCTTCTATATTTATATATATTTTACCTGCCGAACATGTTACCCAAGGCATGCTTCTTACTGATCTCTAGAGGAAAACTACGTTTCACCAAGCATTCTGCGGCAATCATTCTCCATATACATATATATTTCTCACGGCACACACACACACTCACTCTGTGTGTGTGTGTGTGTATCATGTGCTTGGACGAAGTGGAGTCAGAATGTTTCATGTAGACGAAGATCTGTCACGTGAGTGGCACGCCCCCGGGAGCGTCCTATAAATTGGCTTTTACTGTGAGAAGTGAGAAGCCATGCTGTGCAGCGCCTCGTGACGTGCTTTGCTTTGCTCCCTTTTCCTCCTCCAAATTTAAAGCCCCATGTCCCCAGTCCAAATTGACTACTACTATTACTACCTCCAGCTCTAATTATAAGAGCTAGTTGACTAATTTGAGAAGATTAAGGAAAGGAGTTAAGTTAGTTATTTGTAATAAATATGTATTGTCTTTCCTAAAATATCCTTACTAATTAAGTGTATTGGCTATAACTACCATTGTTAGAGGACTACTATCTGGAAAAAATGTATAAATATGAGAAACAAAGTGAATTAGGGTCTTATATCTAAGACCAAATAAAAGTCAAATAAGGTCTTATATTAAGGATCGGTAATACTTCTTAATCCCAGCTAGCCAATTTCTTAATCCATATTTTTATTCTTGATTCTTTTGTTGGTTGATTATCCGTTATTCATATACATTTCACTACTGTACGTAGCAAGGAATTATCTTTAATATAATGCACCTGTTTTTCATGTTATATATTAAAGTGATAATAATTGAACGTTATAGAAGAGGATAAAATGCACTGCACGGCCTGGTTTACTTTCTTTTGTTTGCCCGTGCCTCATACACAGGGACCATTTTGTATTGTTGCATGAATGAAAAGGTCATGAGAATGCAAGCTCTTCCATGGCAACAGTGCTGGCCTGGACACGTGATTTCAGAGTGAAGGAAGGGCCCCCTTACATGTTGTGTACAAATCATTATTCATTTCGTCTAAAACAATCCGACTGACTCAAACGTTGTTTTGCCTTATCATGTCTACTCGTACAAATCCGAGAGAGAGAGAGTCTTGTCTGAAGCTAACAGGTTTAATTTCTCACTGTTTCAGGCGTAGAGTAATGGAATCTTACTATTAAACTACCAAAAGCTGCAAGATTTTTTTTTTTTTTGGGAAATCATGCCCTCGGATTTCTAGCCACATGATTATTGGGTCACTAGCTAAAATGGCTCAGCCGAAGGAGAGAATGAGAAGAATCTGAAGGGAAGCATATAAGGAAAACAGCAAAAGTTGAAGAAACGTAATAGTATTAATACTGGTGAAAACGGGAATTTTGAGGATGATTCCTAAACTACAGGTACAGGCAACATATAAAAAGACATATTTATTTGGGAAAATGACATTAAGGTCCACACAAAGAAAATATACTACAAAACAGTCTCCTGAAATCTGATAATGAATCATAAGTCCCATAGGGACTTAACTGCAATAATAAGAATGTTTAAAAGACATTTATTGCCCAGCAGTGTGAAGGAAAGGGCGCTCATATTTTCTACACGATCTGAAGTTGCTGCTAATAGGAGAGAAGAGATGGAGAAGAAGGAAATAGCCATTGATAAAGCATCTTTCTCATCACTCTTAGTGAATTCCAAAGAGTTTCCATTTCAATCTCTCCAAACTTCCAGGTTTTGAAACTTTCTTCCCCCTCTTCTTTGTATTTTGCTTGACAGATGTGTTGTTGGGTATTGGAATTTAGAAATTCGTTTTTGCCTTTAGGTATTGCAAAGCTTTTGTTTTTTTGTCTAATATGAACAAGATAATCAATAAAAAAGGTTGTGCTTTTGGTTGGTGTGGGTTAGCAATTTAAGTTGGGGTTTCATTGTAGGTGGGTAGAATGATGATAGGTGCTCTGTTTTTTGTTACATTATGGGTGGTTTACTCTATCTATTTTAGTATGGTTTAGTGTGAAAGATGAAGAAGATGAAGGTTGGTGTGGGTGAAAACCTTTCCTGTGAAATGGGATATTATGTTTGTCAATATAAGCTGTGAAAGTTATCAATGGATGCCGCGACAGTTGTCAATTGTGCTGCTTTACTTGTCAATAACAGCTAGATGATTGTTGATGTAGGTTTACATTAATGATGGCCAGTATGTCTGGGAAGCATCACACCGTCAAACCATGCAAGAACCCAAATACCAACTGAGAATGTATTGAAATCAGTTATTTTTTGTATATGGATATGAAAGGAATATTTTGTAAATGAGTGTGAAGGGATTTTTTTGTAAATAGATACACACCAACAATTAGTTTGGTAATTATATGCACCCTATTTTTTTTTTAATGGGTTGTGAAATATGTGTAATTCCATGTATACAAAGATGTAAATGAAAGTTGGCTATAAACTGATATGTTAGATTCTACTGTCATTTGAGTTGTAATTATTACACCTTGCATTGTCAATAGACCTGTTTTGACTTGTCACTAATTGCAGTATGACTTGTCCATTAATCTGCTGATGTGAGTTATCTAAAATATGAATTCAAGTTACATAATAATTGACATATCAATACACTACAAAAAATATATTAATTCTAGCGAGTTAGAGTGTTACATTTCTAGCGGTTTTTAACCGCAACAAATAAATTTGTTCGGTTAAGTTACCGCTAGAAAACAGTGCAAGAAAAAATTCTAGTGGTTATCGCAACCGCTACACATCATGGTCAAAACGATAGAAAAATTTCTAGCGGTTTCCGAACCGCTAGAAAATATCTGAAGGAGACACATTCCTAGCGGTTACAAACCGCTAGAAAATTTTCCCGGAGAACATTTCTAGCGGTTTTGTAACCGCTAGAACCTGCTAAACAAATTCATTTTGCCGGAATTAAATAATTTCAGTAGCGCGCGAAAATTACTAGCGGTTATAGAACCGCTAGAAATTTTTGGGAAATTAAATTTTCCCGCCAATTGAATTTTAGGAATGGCGGGAAAAACTTTTCTAGCGGTTTTGAACCGCTAGAAATTTTGGCGCAAAATTTAAATTTGACGAATATTTCTAGCGGTTCGGAACCGCTAGAAATGTTTACCGTGCCAAAAAAAAAAATTTATGGTTTTTCATATTATAATTTTAAAAACCATTAAATAAATTATTTTGAAGAATTTTTTTAATTTGTATAATTAGTTATATGTTACATTTATATATTCAAATTTTTTATAAAAAATATGTAATTAAATTATGAATGTGTCAAAAGAAGTGAATTTAATTTAATAAGATAATTTAATTGAATATTTAATAAGATAGTTGAATTGAAGATGATATATTTTGGATATTGAACCTATAGTATTAGGTTGAGAGTATTTGAATCAGTTGAGGAGGGCATGACAAATGTGGAGAAGAAAATCTGAAAGGAAAGGAGAAATAAATATTTTAGTACAAAGATACAATGAATTATAAAATAAAATTCACTTACCATAGAGTAAAGAGAAAAAACCACAATATGAGATAGTAAGAAAAAAAGAGAATTATGAAGAAGAATAGGAGAGGAAGGAAAGAGATGAATAAATGAATGTAGAGAAGATATGGTATTTATAGAGATCAGCGACACATTTGTAGCGGTTTTTTGTAGCGTTTTATTGCATTTTGTAGCTGTTATTCATTTTCTAGCGTATATATAAGCGCTAGTAATTTAGTAGCGGTTATATATGTAGCGTTATTACCGCTAGAAATTTAGTATTTTTTATTTTTAAATCTGAACGAATTTTAATTTACAGGTATGTATTTTGTAGCGGTTAATAACCGCTACAAATTACAATTTCATGGAAAAATTTGTAGCGGTTATGAACCGCTACAAATGAATTTTTTTTATTTTAAAAAAATTTTTTACGAATTTTTTTATACATATGTATTTATGGACGAAAAATTTGTTAAATAATTTATTTTGGATGCTGCTATTCTCCATCATCATCCGGCCTGAAAGGACACATTTTAAAAAAATTTGTTAAATTTATGTTGTATTTGGAAAAAATTAGTAATTAGTAGTTAATTATTTAAATAATTTAAGAAAAGACGTGTACCTGATAAGTGGCAAATTATCATCTCCTTGAGGAAAAGTCTTCAAAATTCGAGGGTTGGAAGGGTTCACTGTCGTAAATAATGTCACCATCACCCATATCGTAAAGATCCCGTGGCTTGAGGTGAACGACCATATTCCAGTCTTTATGTTTCTCGTCCTCGACATAGTAAATTTGGTGTGCCTCAGAAGCAAGGATATATGGCTCATCATCTTCAGATGCCCCCGTATGAATAAGTCTAGAGAAATTGACTGAGGTGATGCCCAAATGGTCAGTAGCGAGTCCCCGTGAAGTTGTCGTATTTTGCCCAGGAGCATTTGAACAGTGTCACGGTGAAAAGCTGGTAAGTCAACTCAATAATGTCAATTAGCTTTCCATAGTAAGTGACGCCTCCAAGCGCATATCGCCATCACTACTGCTAGCATAACATCTCGTTCCGAATGTCCCGCAAACTCCAGAGTTTTGTGTGAGCAATCCCTGATCACGTCCAACCGTACAGAACTTGAAGCCGTTGACATTGTACGCGGTAAACCTTCGTGCATGGTCTAACGGACCGAGAGAAAGAGCTTTGAATTCATCTGTGTATGGGCTGTTGTCATTACGTATTCGACGTGTAAACCAACTGGGAAACTCTTTGTGGACTCTTTTATCAATGTCAGCAGAACGCGCACGGCCCGTAGCTGACGCCTGAGATAACTCCTAAACTCACTATAGTAAAGTGTAATTTGTTAGAAGAGTCAGTAAGAAACAAATATAAAGTGTAAAAGCTAGTGAGCTTATATGATATATATACTTACTGCATGAAGGGTTCAACTTGGCTGCAATTTATCAAAACGTGTCTGTGTGCCTGGAGTTTCTCTGTAGGAGTGAGTCTGAAGAATTCATATCCTCCAACTGGTTTCCCAACAGGAGGAAATAAAGTTGACGTGGAAGGACCGGAGGAGAATCATCTACGCGACGCGGGCGGTTTAAAAGATGTCTCCATGTCATCAAAGTACCTCGAACAGAAAGTTAGGACCTCATCTCCGGAATAACCTTCTGCTATTGACCCCTCAGGCCATGCCTTATTCCTAACATATGATTTTAATTTTCCCAAGTACCTGTAAGTTAAAATTGCATTAATAATTACGAGTAAATGAAAGAACAATGTGAAATTTAAAGAGGCGGGAATAAAAGATAATCTAGTACCTCTCTATAGGGTACATCCATCGATAGTGAACTGGGCCAGCAACCTTTGCTTCTCGAACAAGGTGGACAGTCAAGTGAACCATAACAGTAAAGAATGATGGAGGAAATATCATCTCCAAGTGACAAAGTGTAAGAATAATTTATTTTGCAGCTGATCAAGCTCTTCCGCTACCAAGACCTTCGCACACAACTTCTTGAAAAATGAACATAATTCTACCAAAACCACCGATACATCAGAAGGAAGTGTGTTTTTCAAGGCCAATGGAAGTAACTGTTGCATAAGAACATGAGAGTCATGACTTTTCAACCAGTAACCTTTCGAGCCTGCAGATCGATACACCTTGAGATGTTGCTAGAATATCCATCTGGTACTTTTATGTTCTTCAAGTCGAGAGGAAGATATCCTTGTTCTGCTTTGTCAAGGTGATTTAGCTGGCTGAAACTTGTTCGTTTCATCAGGCCAAGCCTCTTCACGAATTCCCCAGGCCCGTAAATCTTTTCTAGCTGCGAGATGGTCTTTGGACTTTCCAGCTTCATTGAGCAACGTATATAGCACATTATCGCACACATTTTTTCAATGTGCATAACATCCAAACTGTGTCGTAGCAAATTAGATTCCCAATAAGGAAGAGTGAAAAATGCTTCTCTTCCGCCATTGCATAGGTTGCGTATCAGATGTCCCACGAGATCGTCGTCCCAATCGTTCGGGATCCACACTCTTACCAAACTCGACATGAACATCTTCTAACTGCCGCAAATATCCATACCAGACAAAGTAACAGGAGGATCTCTCTTCTCCTGTTTCCCATCGAAGCGAATCCGTTGCAATCTAAGTCTGTGCTTGGAATCAAGGAACCGTCGATGTCCTATGAAGCACCACTTGCGACTGTGTGGAAGGCGACATGGCACAGAATCAAAATTGCACTCAGGACAGGCCAACCCAGTATGCACATTCCAGCCAGACAAAGTTCCCAACCGGAAAATCACTTATTGTCCACATCAAGGCTGCACGGAGATTGAATAGTTTGCTTGTCATGTGAGTCATATGCCTCAACACCATTCACCATTCGTCCATAGGTCGACAATTCGTGTATCAACGGTTGCAGGTATACGTCAATATCATTTCCTGGTGCTTTCTTGCCAGGAATGATCATGGAAAGCAAAAAGGAGCTCTGCTTCATGCACATCCAAGGTGGTAGATTGTATGGATTAACACCACCGGCCAGATCCTGTAACTTGTGCTCATTTTTCCGAAGGATTAAAACCATCGGTTGCCAATGCAAGACGTAATTTCTAGGATCATTGGCAAGTCTGGAAATTTCGCATCAAATCTTTCCTTTCCACGCCTCCGAGTCTCTTGGGTGCCTTAACCTACCATCTATGTTTTCTCAGTCGCGTGCCCCTCATGTTTGAGCCATTTTTGATGACATATATACTTCTTTACAATCGTGGTTTCAAAGGAAAGTATCTAAGGAAAATAATATATTAAAATTTAAAT